>NW_028232470.1:27500-33305 GCF_054491065.1 Syngnathus leptorhynchus | reverse complement strand
GACAAACGAAAAATTTTCTAAGTGCCAACGGCACTAGCGAGCGAATGTGTCCGCTCGGCGCTGGTTACCGGGTCGAACCGGAAGACGAAAAACGCCGGTCTCCGCCCGGAGCTCATGACAAACGAAAAATTTTCTAAGTGCCAACGGCACTTGCGAGCGAATGTGTCCGCTCGGCGCTGGTTCCCGGGTCGAACCCGGAAGACGAAAAACGCCGGTCTCCGCCCGGAGCTCATGACAAACGAAAAATTTTCTAAGTGCCAACGGCACTAGCGAGCGAATGTGTCCGCTCGGCGCTGGTTCCCGGGTCGAACCCGGAAGACGAAAAACGCCGCTCTCCGCCCGGAGCTCATGACAAACGAAAAATTTTCTAAGTGCCAACGGCACTAGCGAGCGAATGTGTCCGCTCGGCGCTGGTTCCCGGGTCGGACCCGGAAGACGAAAAACGCCGGTCCTCGCCTGGAGGTCCCAGCAAAATCGGCGAAAAAACGACTAAGTGTCAACTTTCGAAAAAAACGGCTAAGTGTCGACTTTCGAAAAAACGGCTAAGTGTCAACTTTCGAAAAAACGGCTAAGTGTCAACTTTCGAAAAAACGACTAAGTGCCCACGGCTCTGCGGGGCTTGTGAGTCCGCCCCGCGCCGGTTCGGCGGTCGGCCTCAAAAAGCAAAAAATCAGCCTCTCTCCCTGGAGCTCACCAAAAATTTGTCGAAATTTTTCTAAGTTCTCCTCGAGGTACCAGGGGGTGAGGTACCCGGGCTAAGGTGCAGTACCTTTTTTGGTCTTCAGGTGCGCCAGAGTACAATGAAATGGTCCCAGTAGTCAGTGTACTCATCGACTTTCCCCCCGTTTTCCAAAGCACCTCGTTTACGAGTATGGAGGAGATGGTGCTGGTCTCCCCACGGCGTCGGACACGCCGTCCTCGACAGCACAAGGTCGGATAGAAGACCTGGAAAGCGCCGTGGCACGCGCTGGAGGTGGGCACTTTGGCGAAAAAACGACTAAGTGTCAACTTTCGAAAAAACGACTAAGTGTCAACTTTCGAAAAAACGGCTAAGTGTCAACTTTCGAAAAAACGACTAAGTGTCACCTCTCTGAAAAAATGGCAAAGTGTCGCCTCTCTGAAAATTTTCTAAGTGCCCACGGCTCTGCGGGCTCGTGCATCCGAGCCGCGCCGGTTCTGCAACCGGCCTAGAATGACGAAAAATAACGGTCTCCTCCTGGAGCTCACAGCCAATTGTGGCGAAAAAGTGGCAAAGTGCCCACGGCTCTGCGGGCTCGTGCATCCGACCCGCGCCGGTTCTGCAGCCGGCCTAGAATGACGAAAAATAACGGTCTCCTCCTGGAGCTCACAGCCAACTTGGCAAAAAGTTTCTAAGTGCCCACGGCCCTGCCGAGCTTTGGCGTCCGCCCAGCGCCGGTTCCGCAGTCGGCCTCCAATGACGAAAAATAACGGTCTCCTCCTGGAGCTCACAGCCAACTTGGCAAAAAGTTTCTAAGTGCCCACGGCCCTGCCGAGCTTTGGCGTCCGCCCAGCGCCGGTTCCGCAGTCGGCCTCGAATGACGAAAAATAACGGTCTCCTCCTGGAGCTCACAGCCAACTTGGCAAAAAGTTTCTAAGTGCCCACGGCCCTGCCGAGCTTTGGCGTCCGCTCAGCGCCGGTTCCGCAGTCGGCCTCGAATGACGAAAAATAACGGTCTCCTCCTGGAGCTCACAGCCAACTTGGCAAAAAGTTTCTAAGTGCCCACGGCCCTGCCGAGCTTTGGCGTCCGCCCAGCGCCGGTTCCGCAGTCGGCCTCGAATGACGAAAAATAACGGTCTCCTCCTGGAGCTCACAGCCAACTTGGCAAAAAGTTTCTAAGTGCCCACGGCCCTGCCGAGCTTTGACGTCCGCCCAGCGCCGGTTCCGCAGTCGGCCTCGAATGACGAAAAATAACGGTCTCCTCCTGGAGCTCACAGCCAACTTGGCAAAAAGTTTCTAAGTGCCCACGGCCCTGCCGAGCTTTGGCGTCCGCCCAGCGCCGGTTCCGCAGTCGGCCTCGAATGACGAAAAATAACGGTCTCCTCCTGGAGCTCACAGCCAACTTGGCAAAAAGTTTCTAAGTGCCCACGGCCCTGCCGAGCTTTGGCGTCCGCCCAGCGCCGGTTCCGCAGTCGGCCTCGAATGACGAAAAATAACGGTCTCCTCCTGGAGCTCACAGCCAACTTGGCAAAAAGTTTCTAAGTGCCCACGGCCCTGCCGAGCTTTGGCGTCCGCCCAGCGCCGGTTCCGCAGTCGGCCTCGAATGACGAAAAATAACGGTCTCCTCCTGGAGCTCACAGCCAACTTGGCAAAAAGTTTCTAAGTGCCCACGGCCCTGCCGAGCTTTGGCGTCCGCCCAGCGCCGGTTCCGCAGTCGGCCTCGAATGACGAAAAATAACGGTCTCCTCCTGGAGCTCACAGCCAACTTGGCAAAAAGTTTCTAAGTGTCACATCTCTGAAAAAACGGCTAAGTGTCGACTTTCGAAAAAACGGCAAAGTGTCACATCTCTGAAAAAACGGCTAAGTGTCGACTTTCGAAAAAACGGCTAAGTGTCAACTTTCGAAAAAACGGCTAAGTGTCGCCTCTCTGAAAAAACGGCAAAGTGTCAACTTTCGAAAAAACGACAGAGTGTCGCCTCTCTGAAAAAACGACTAAGTGTCGACTCTGAGAAAATGGCAAAGTGCCCACGGCTCTGCGGGCTCGTGCATCCGACCCGCGCCGGTTCCCCAGCCGGCCTGAAATAAGGCAAAACCAGCCTCTCCGCCTGGAGCTCAGAGCCAACTTGGCGAATATTTTCTAAGTGCCCACGGCTCTGCGTGGCTACGGCGTCTGCCCAGCGCCGGTTCCTGGGTCGAACCCCGAGGACGAGGAATGCCGGTCTCCGCCTGGAGGTCCCAGCTTAATCGGCGAAAATTTTCTAAGTGCCCACGGCTCTGCCGGGCTCGTGCATCCGACCCGCGCCGGTTCCCCAGCCGGCCTGAAATAAGGCAAAACCAGGCTCTCCCCCTGGAGCTCAGAGCCAATTGTGGCGAAAAAACGACTAAGTGTCAACTTTCGAAAAAACGACTAAGTGTCAACTTTCCAAAAAAACGGCTAAGTGTCGACTTTCGAAAAAACGGCTAAGTGTCAACTTTCGAAAAAACGACTAAGTGTCGCCTCTGAAAAAACGACTAAGTGTCGCCTCTCTGAAAAAACGACTAAGTGCCCACGGCTCTGCGGGGCTTGTGAGTCCGCCCCGCGCCGGTTCGGCGGTCGGCCTCAAAAAGCGAAAAATCAGCCTCTCTCCCTGGAGCTCACCAAAAATTTGTCGAAATTTTTCTAAGTTCTCCTCGAGGTACCAGGGGGTGAGGTACCCGGGCTAAGGTGCAGTACCTTTTTTGGTCTTCAGGTGCGCCAGAGTACAATGAAATGGTCCCAGTAGTCAGTGTACTCATCGACTTTCCCCCCGTTTTCCAAAGCACCCCGTTTACGAGTATGGAGGAGATGGTGCTGGTCTCCCCACGGCGTCGGACACGCCGTCCTCGACAGCACAAGGTCGGATAGAAGACCTGAAAAGCGCCGTGGCACGCGCTGGAGGTGTCACTGTGGCGAAAAAGTGACTAAGTGTCAACTTTCGAAAAAACGGCTAAGTGTCAACTTTCGAAAAAACGGCTAAGTGTCAACTTTCGAAAAAACTGCTAAGTGTCAACTTTCGAAAAAACGACTAAGTGTCGCCTCTCTGAAAAAACGGCAAAGTGTCAACTTTCGAAAAAACGACTAAGTGTCAACTTTCGAAAAAACGACTAAGTGTCACCTCTCTGAAAAAATGGCAAAGTGTCAACTGCGAATGTGGTGGTGCATGGAAGGAAGTGGAGGACGGCCGCCTCCTTAAACACAGGCCGAAGAGGAGCGTCAGGGCCGGCTCCTTAAACACGGACCGAGTGTCGCCCTTAACACAGACCAAGCGGAGGACGGCCGCCTCCCTAAATACAGGCCGAACCGGAGCGCGAGGGCCGCTCCTTAAACACGGACCGAGTGTCGCCCTTAACACAGACCAAGGGGAGGACGGCCGCCTCCTTAAACACAGGCCGGAGAGGAGCGTCAGGGCCAGGCTCCTCAAACATGGACCGAGTGTCGCCCTTAACACAGACCAAGGGGAGGACGGCCGCCTCCTTAAACACAGGCCGGAGAGGAGCGTCAGGGCCAGGCTCCTCAAACATGGACCGAGTGTCGCCCTTAACACAGACCAAGGGGAGGACGGCCGCCTCCTTAAACACAGGCCGGAGAGGAGCGTCAGGGCCAGGCTCCTCAAACATGGACCGAGTGTCGCCCTTAACACGGACCAAGGGGAGGACGGCCGCCTCCTTAAACACAGGCCGGAGAGGAGCGTCAGGGCCAGGCTCCTCAAACATGGACAGAGTGTCGCCCTTAACACAGACCAAGCGGAGGACGGCCGCCTCCCTAAATACAGGCCGAACCGGAGCGCGAGTGTCGCTCCTTAAACACGGACCGAGTGGAGGACGGCCGCCTCCTTAAACACAGGCCGAACAAAATGACACAAAGTGTCAACTGCGAATGTTGTCCATCCAAGGAAGGAGCGTGATGCCCGGCCGGCTCCTTAAACACAGGCCGAGAGTCGCCCCGGACGGTCCGCCTCGCGGCGCCCGTCTGCTCGGATAAAATGACACAAAGTGTCAACTACGAATGTTGTCCATCCAAGGAGGGAGCGTGATGCCCGGCCGGCTCCGAAAACACAGGCCGAGAGTCGCCCCGGACGGTCCGCCTCGCGGCGCCCGTCTGCTCGGATAAAATGACACAAAGTGTCAACTGCGAATGTTGTCCATCCAAGGAAGGAGCGTGATGCCCGGCCGGCTCCTTAAACACAGGCCGAGAGTCGCCCCGGACGGTCCGCCTCGCGGCGCCCGCCCGCTCGGATAAAATGACACAAAGTGTCAACTACGAATGTTGTCCATCCAAGGAAGGAGCGTGATGCCCGGCCGGCTCCTTAAACACAGGCCGAGAGTCGCCCCGGACGGTCGCCTCGCGGCGCCCGTCTGCTCGGATAAAATGACACAAAGTGTCAACTACGAATGTTGTCCATCCAAGGAGGGAGCGTGATGCCCGGCCGGCTCCGAAAACACAGGCCGAGAGTCGCCCCGGACGGTCCGCCTCGCGGCGCCCGTCTGCTCGGATAAAATGACACAAAGTGTCAACTGCGAATGTTGTCCATCCAAGGAAGGAGCGTGATGCCCGGCCGGCTCCTTAAACACAGGCCGAGAGTCGCCCCGGACGGTCCGCCTCGCGGCGCCCGCCCGCTCGGATAAAATGACACAAAGTGTCAACTACGAATGTTGTCCATCCAAGGAAGGAGCGTGATGCCCGGCCGGCTCCTTAAACACAGGCCGAGAGTCGCCCCGGACGGTCGCCTCGCGGCGCCCGTCTGCTCGGATAAAATGACACAAAGTGTCAACTACGAATGTTGTCCATCCAAGGAGGGAGCGTGATGCCCGGCCGGCTCCGAAAACACAGGCCGAGAGTCGCCCCGGACGGTCCGCCTCGCGGCGCCCGTCTGCTCGGATAAAATGACACAAAGTGTCAACTACGAATGTTGTCCATCCAAGGAGGGAGCGTGAGGCCCGGCCGGCTCCGAAAACACAGGCCGAGAGTCGCCCCGGACGGTCCGCCTCTCGAGGCGCCCGCCCGCTCGGATAAAATGACACAAAGTGTCAACTACGAATGTTGTCCATCCAAGGAGGGAGCGTGATGCCCGGCCGGCTCCGAAAACACAGGCCGAGATTCGACCCCG
>NW_028232470.1:0-17500 GCF_054491065.1 Syngnathus leptorhynchus | reverse complement strand
TGGTACCTAAAATTTTCCTCCGCGGCGGGCTGGGGGCCTAATCTTTCTCCGGGCCGGGCGGCAGGCACTTTCCCCGGACACCAAACCAAGGCGTCGGCCCCTAACCGCCGGTGCAAAAAAAAATCCACTCCTGGTACCTAAAATTTTCCTATGCGGCGGGCTGGGGACTATAACCTTCTTCTTCCCGCCCCACCACCATCAACGTCGGCCACCACCACCAGACCGCCTCCCCCAGACTTCCAGAAGCGAAGCCGGTCCCCAAGCACCAACCCCGACCGCCACCGAGGCACCCGCCGAAGGCGGGTGCCGAGTTCACCGGCCCCAAGCGACAACCGGTCACCGAGGCACCCGCCGAAGGCGGGTGCCGAGTTCACCGGCCCCAAGCGACAACCGGTCACCGAGGCACCCGCCGAAGGCGGGTGCCGAGTTCACTGGCCCCAAGCGACAACCGGTCACCGAGGCACCCGCCGAAGGCGGGTGCCGAGTTCACTGGCCCCAAGCGACGGCGGTCACCGAGGCACCCGCCGAAGGCGGGTGCCGAGTTCACCGGCCCCGAGCACCAGCGGTCAGCCACGGAGGGTGCTGGATCATCCATACTTCCATAGCTCCAGAGCTCCATAGCCCCGGAGCTCCATAGCTCCATAGCCCCGGAGCTCCATAGCTCCATAGCCCCGGAGCTCCATAGCCCCGGAGCTCCATAGCTCCATAGCCCCGGAGCTCCATAGCCCCGGAGCTCCATAGCCCCGGAGCTCCATAGCCCCGGAGCTCCATAGCTCCATAGCCCCGGAGCTCCATAGCCCCGGAGCTCCATAGCCCCGGAGCTCCATAGCTCCATAGCCCCGGAGCTCCATAGCTCCATACTTCCATAGCCCCATACTTCCATAGCTCCATAGCTCCATACTTCCATAGCTCCAGCCGCGGAGGGTGCTGGCTGGTGGCTCCATAGCTCCATACTTCCATACTTGCAGCCACGGAGTTGGCTAAAATTGCACTAAGTGCGAAAGCCCATTCATTTACAACGGCGTGTCCGCCAGGCGGCGACATTTCCCCGTTACCGGTGGCTGCGTGGCGGGTGAGTGACAGAGCTTATCCGAGCGGCTGGAACTCTGCGCCGGCGTGGTCGAGCGTGAGGCCCCGGCCCTTTGGCTGCCTGGTACCTAAAACACTTCCATTGATCCAGCCACGGAGGGTGCTGGCTGGTGGCTCCATAGCTCCATAGCTCCATAGCACCAGAGCTCCATAGCTCCATAGCACCAGAGCTCCATAGCTCCATAGCACCAGAGCTCCATAGCTCCATAGCACCAGAGCTCCATAGCTCCATAGCACCAGAGCTCCATAGCTCCATAGCACCAGAGCTCCATAGCTCCATAGCACCAGAGCTCCATAGCTCCATAGCACCAGAGCTCCATAGCTCCATAGCACCAGAGCTCCATAGCTCCATAGCTCCAGGGCTCCATAGCTCCAGGGCTCCATAGCTCCATAGCTCCAGGGCTCCATAGCTCCATACCTCCAGAGCTCCATAGCTCCAGCCTGGGTGGCTGGTGGCTCCATAGCTCCATACTTCCATAGCTCCAGTCAGAGAGTGTGCTAAAATTGCACTAAGTGCGAAAGCCCATTCATTTACAACGGCGTGTCCACAAGGCGGCGACATTTCCCCGTTACCGGTGGCTGCGCGGCGGGTGAGTGACAGAGCTTATCCGAGCGGCTGGAACTCTGCGCCGGCGTGGTCGAGCGTGAGGCCTCGGCCCTTTGGCTGCCTGGTACCTAAAACACTTCCATTGATCCAGCCACGGAGGGTGCTGGCTGGTGGCTCCATAGCTCCATACCTCCAGAGCTCCAGAGCTCCATAGCACCAGAGCTCCATAGCTCCATAGCACCAGAGCTCCATAGCACCAGAGCTCCATAGCTCCATAGCACCAGAGCTCCATAGCTCCATAGCACCAGAGCTCCATAGCTCCATAGCACCAGAGCTCCATAGCTCCATAGCTCCATAGCACCAGAGCTCCATAGCTCCATAGCACCAGAGCTCCATAGCTCCATAGCACCAGAGCTCCATAGCTCCATAGCACCAGAGCTCCATAGCTCCATAGCACCAGAGCTCCATAGCTCCATAGCACCAGAGCTCCATAGCTCCATAGCACCAGAGCTCCATAGCTCCATAGCACCAGAGCTCCATAGCTCCATAGCACCAGAGCTCCATAGCTCCATAGCACCAGAGCTCCATAGCTCCATAGCTCCAGCCTGGGTGGCTGGTGGCTCCATAGCTCCATACTTCCATAGCTCCAGTCAGAGAGTTGGCTAAAATTGCACTAAGTGCGAAAGCCCATTCATTTACAACGGCGTGTCCACAAGGCGGCGACATTTCCCCGTTACCGGTGGCTGCGCGGCGGGTGAGTGACAGAGCTTATCCGAGCGGCTGGAACTCTGCGCCGGCGTGGTCGAGCGTGAGGCCTCGGCCCTTTGGCTGCCTGGTACCTAAAACACTTCCATTGATCCAGCCACGGAGGGTGCTGGCTGGTGGCTCCATAGCTCCATACCTCCAGAGCTCCAGAGCTCCATAGCACCAGAGCTCCATAGCTCCATAGCACCAGAGCTCCATAGCACCAGAGCTCCATAGCTCCATAGCACCAGAGCTCCATAGCTCCATAGCACCAGAGCTCCATAGCTCCATAGCACCAGAGCTCCATAGCTCCATAGCTCCATAGCACCAGAGCTCCATAGCTCCATAGCACCAGAGCTCCATAGCTCCATAGCACCAGAGCTCCATAGCTCCATAGCACCAGAGCTCCATAGCTCCATAGCACCAGAGCTCCATAGCTCCATAGCACCAGAGCTCCATAGCTCCATAGCACCAGAGCTCCATAGCTCCATAGCACCAGAGCTCCATAGCTCCATAGCACCAGAGCTCCATAGCTCCATAGCACCAGAGCTCCATAGCTCCATAGCTCCAGCCTGGGTGGCTGGTGGCTCCATAGCTCCATACTTCCATAGCTCCAGTCAGAGAGTTGGCTAAAATTGCACTAAGTGCGAAAGCCCATTCATTTACAACGGCGTGTCCACAAGGCGGCGACATTTCCCCGTTACCGGTGGCTGCGCGGCGGGTGAGTGACAGAGCTTATCCGAGCGGCTGGAACTCTGCGCCGGCGTGGTCGAGCGTGAGGCCTCGGCCCTTTGGCTGCCTGGTACCTAAAACACTTCCATTGATCCAGCCACGGAGGGTGCTGGCTGGTGGCTCCATAGCTCCATACCTCCAGAGCTCCATAGCTCCATAGCACCAGAGCTCCATAGCTCCATAGCACCAGAGCTCCATAGCACCAGAGCTCCATAGCTCCATAGCACCAGAGCTCCATAGCTCCATAGCACCAGAGCTCCATAGCTCCATAGCACCAGAGCTCCATAGCTCCATAGCTCCATAGCACCAGAGCTCCATAGCTCCATAGCACCAGAGCTCCATAGCTCCATAGCACCAGAGCTCCATAGCTCCATAGCACCAGAGCTCCATAGCTCCATAGCACCAGAGCTCCATAGCTCCATAGCACCAGAGCTCCATAGCTCCATAGCACCAGAGCTCCATAGCTCCATAGCACCAGAGCTCCATAGCTCCATAGCACCAGAGCTCCATAGCTCCATAGCTCCAGGGCTCCATAGCTCCATAGCTCCAGGGCTCCATAGCTCCAGGGCTCCAGGGCTCCATAGCTCCAGGGCTCCATAGCTCCAGGGCTCCAGGGCTCCATAGCTCCATACCTCCAGAGCTCCATAGCTCCATACTTCCAGAGCTCCATAGCTCCATAGCACCAGAGCTCCAGAGCTCCATAGCTCCATAGCACCAGAGCTCCATAGCACCAGAGCTCCATAGCTCCAGCCTGGGTGGCTGGTGGCTCCATAGCTCCATACTTCCATAGCTCCAGTCAGAGAGTTGGCGAAAATTGCACTAAGTGCGAAAGCCCATTCATTTACAAGGGCGTGTCCACAAGGCGGCGACATTTCCCCGTTACCGGTGGCTGCGCGGCAGGAGAGTGACAGAGCTTATCCGAGCGGCTGGAACTCTGCGCCGGCGTGGTCGAACGGCTGGCCTCGGTAGTTGAGGTACCAGGGGTGGGCCGGGGAGCTCCAGGCGGGTCTTGTGAGAGAGTGAAGCCGAGCGGCTGGAACTCTGGGCCGGCCTGGTCGAGCGGCTGGCCTCGGTAGTTGAGGTACCAGGGGCGGGCTGGGGAGCTCCAGGCGGGGCTTGTGAGAGAGTGAAGCCGAGCGGCTGGAACTCTGGGCCGGCGTGGTTGAGCCACGGAGGGTGCTGGCTGGTGGCTCCATAGCTCCATAGCTCCATAGCTCCATAGCTCCATACTTCCATAGCTCCATACTTCCATAGCTCCAGACTTCCATAGCTCCATAGCTCCATAGCTCCATAGCTCCATAGCTCCATAGCACCAGAGCTCCAGAGCTCCATAGCACCAGAGCTCCATAGCTCCATAGCTCCATAGCCCCAGAGCTCCATAGCTCCATAGCTCCATAGCTCCAGAGCTCCATACTTCCATAGCTCCAGAGCTCCAGCCTGTCTGGTGGCTCCATAGCTCCATAGCTCCATACTTGCAGCCACGGAGCTGGCGAAAATTGCACTAAGTGCGAAAGCCCATTCATTTACAACGGCGTGTCCACAAGGCGGCGACATTTCCCCGTTACCGGTGGCTGCTTAGCGGGAGAGTGACAGAGCTTATCCGAGCGGCTGGAACTCTGGGCCGGCCTGGTCGAGCGGCTGGCCTCGGTAGTTGAGGTACCAGGGGCGGGCTGGGGAGCTCCAGGCGGGGCTTGTGAGAGAGTGTAGCCGAGCGGCTGGAACTCTGGGCCGGCGTGGTTGAGCAGCATGCCCGCGGAGGTGGCTCTTCCATAGGCACGGAGGGTGCTGGAGCTCCACACTTCCCTAGGCACGGAGGGTGCTGGAGCTCCACACTTCCATAGGCAGGGAGGGTGCTGGAGCTCCACACTTCCATAGGCAGGGAGGGTGCTGGAGCTCCACACTTCCATAGGCAGGGAGGGTGCTGGAGCTCCACACTTCCATAGGCAGGGAGGGTGCTGGAGCTCCACACTTCCATAGGCAGGGAGGGTGCTGGAGCTCCACACTTCCATAGGCAGGGAGGGTGCTGGAGCTCCACACTTCCATAGGCAGGGAGGGTGCTGGAGCTCCACACTTCCATAGGCAGGGAGGGTGCTGGAGCTCCACACTTCCAGCCACGGAGCATGCTGGCACTTCCACCTTGCTTGCTAAGTCGGCGTGATCTTGCCCAAAAAGTCCCTCCTCACCTCCAGCTGGAAGTGGAAAAAAATCCTCCACCTGCTTGGCCGAGGTTCTGGAAGCCAGCAGCTCGCAGAATGTTGCCAAAGTTTCACTGGAAGGAAAAGAAAAGAGAAGACCGAGTGCGCATTTCACCTACCGCTGAATGTCCACAAGAGGGAAGTGTCACTCCGTCGCAGAATCTGCGCCGACGCACTCGGCACCCTTCGAATTTATGGTGCCGGTGCGGGTGTTCTGGGTGCAAAAAGGCCGCCCAAGTGGTAGAAAAAAATCAGACTTCGTCTCTTAGGTCGAAATTAATGCCAAGTTTTGAAATGCGCTGGCAGGGGTGGACCAGGGCCCGTTAGAAGTGCTTAGCCGAGGTCCTGGAAGCCTAACCCGGCGTGATCTTGTGCAAAAAGCCGCTGCTGAGCTCCAGCTGGAAGTGTAAAAAGAACCGGGCTGGTTCAAAAAAAGAACCGGGCGACCCGTTAGAAGTGCTTAGCCGAGGTCCTGGAAGCCTAACCCGGCGTGATCTTGTGCAAAAAGCCGCTGCTGAGCTCCAGCTGGAAGTGGAAAAAGAACCGGGCTGGATCAAAAAAGAACCGGGCGACCCGTTAAAATTGCTTAGCCGAGGTCCTGGAAGCCTAACACGGCGTGATCTTGTGCAAAAAGCCGCTCCCGAGCTCCAGCTGGAAGTGTAAAAAGAACCAGGCTGGATAAAAAAAAAGAACCGGGCTGGATCAAAAAAAGAACCGGGCGACCCGTTAAAATTGCTTAGCCGAGGTCCTGGAAGCCTAACACGGCGTGATCTTGTGCAAAAAGCCGCTCCCGAGCTCCAGCTGGAAGTGTAAAAAGAACCGGGCTGGATAAAAAAAGAACCGGGCTGGATCAAAAAAGAACCGGGCGACCCGTTAAAATTGCTGAGCCGAGGTCCTGGAAGCCTAACACGGCGTGATCTTGTGCAAAAAGCCGCTCCCGAGCTCCAGCTGGAAGTGTAAAAAGAACCGGGCTGGATAAAAAAAGAACCGGGCTGGATCAAAAAAGAACCGGGCGACCCGTTAAAATTGCTGAGCCGAGGTCCTGGAAGCCTAACACGGCGTGATCTTGTGCAAAAAGCCGCTCCCGAGCTCCAGCTGGAAGTGTAAAAAGAACCGGGCTGGATAAAAAAAGAACCGGGCTGGATCAAAAAAGAACCGGGCGACCCGTTAAAATTGCTTAGCCGAGGTCCTGGAAGCCTAACACGGCGTGATCTTGTGCAAAAAGCCGCTCCCGAGCTCCAGCTGGAAGTGTGAAAAGAACCGGGCTGGATAAAAAAAAGAACCGGGCTGGATCAAAAAAGAACCGGGCGACCCGTTAAAATTGCTTAGCCGAGGTCCTGGAAGCCTAACACGGCGTGATCTTGTGCAAAAAGCCGCTCCCGAGCTCCAGCTGGAAGTGTAAAAAGAACCGGGCTGGATAAAAAAAGAACCGGGCTGGATCAAAAAAGAACCGGGCGACCCGTTAAAATTGCTTAGCCGAGGTCCTGGAAGCCTAACACGGCGTGATCTTGTGCAAAAAGCCGCTCCCGAGCTCCAGCTGGAAGTGTAAAAAGAACCGGGCTGGATAAAAAAAGAACCGGGCTGGATCAAAAAAGAACCGGGCGACCCGTTAAAATTGCTTCGCCGAGGTCCTGGAAGCCTAACACGGCGTGATCTTGTGCAAAAAGCCGCTCCCGAGCTCCAGCTGGAAGTGTAAAAAGAACCAGGCTGGATAAAAAAAAGAACCGGGCTGGATCAAAAAAGAACCGGGCGACCCGTTAAAATTGCTTCGCCGAGGTCCTGGAAGCCTAACACGGCGTGATCTTGTCCAAAAAGCCGCTCCAGAGCTCCAGCTGGAAGTGTAAAAAGAACCGGGCTGGATAAAAAAAGAACCGGGCTGGATAAAAAAAAGAACCGGGCGACCCGTTAAAATTGCTTAGCCGAGGTCCTGGAAGCCTAACACGGCGTGATCTTGTGCAAAAAGCCGCTCCCGAGCTCCAGCTGGAAGTGTAAAAAGAACCGGGCTGGATAAAAAAAGAACCGGGCTGGATAAAAAAAAGAACCGGGCGACCCGTTAAAATTGCTTAGCCGAGGTCCTGGAAGCCTAACACGGCGTGATCTTGTGCAAAAAGCCGCTCCCGAGCTCCAGCTGGAAGTGTAAAAAGAACCGGGCTGGATCAAAAAAGAACCGGGCTGGATAAAAAAAAGAACCGGGCGGCCCGTTAAAATTGCTTAGCCGAGGTCCTGGAAGCCTAACCCGGCGTGATCTTGTGCAAAAAGCCGCTCCCGAGCTCCAGCTGGAAGTGTAAAAAGAACCGGGCTGGATAAAAAAAGAACCGGGCTGGATAAAAAAAAGAACCGGGCGACCCGTTAAAATTGCTTAGCCGAGGTCCTGGAAGCCTAACACGGCGTGATCTTGTGCAAAAAGCCGCTCCCGAGCTCCAGCTGGAAGTGTAAAAAGAACCGGGCTGGATCAAAAAAGAACCGGGCTGGATAAAAAAAAAGAACCGGGCGACCCGTTAAAATTGCTTAGCCGAGGTCCTGGAAGCCTAACCCGGCGTGATCTTGTGCAAAAAGCCGCTCCCGAGCTCCAGCTGGAAGTGTAAAAAGAACCGGGCTGGATAAAAAAAGAACCGGGCTGGATCAAAAAAGAACCGGGCGACCCGTTAAAATTGCTTAGCCGAGGTCCTGGAAGCCTAACCCGGCGTGATCTTGTGCAAAAAGCCGCTCCCGAGCTCCAGCTGGAAGTGTAAAAAGAACCGGGCTGGATAAAAAAAAGAACCGGGCTGGATCAAAAAAGAACCGGGCGACCCGTTAAAATTGCTTAGCCGAGGTCCTGGAAGCCTAACACGGCGTGATCTTGTGCAAAAAGCCGCTCCCGAGCTCCAGCTGGAAGTGTAAAAAGAACCGGGCTGGATAAAAAAAGAACCGGGCTGGATCAAAAAAGAACCGGGGGACCCGTTAAAATTGCTTAGCCGAGGTCCTGGAAGCCTAACCCGGCGTGATCTTGTGCAAAAAGCCGCTCCCGAGCTCCAGCTGGAAGTGTAAAAAGAACCGGGCTGGATAAAAAAAAGAACCGGGCTGGATCAAAAAAGAACCGGGCGACCCGTTAAAATTGCTTAGCCGAGGTCCTGGAAGCCTAACACGGCGTGATCTTGTGCAAATAGCCGCTCCCGAGCTCCAGCTGGAAGTGTAAAAAGAACCAGGCTGGATAAAAAAAAGAACCGGGCTGGATCAAAAAAGAACCGGGCGACCCGTTAAAATTGCTTAGCCGAGGTCCTGGAAGCCTAACCCGGCGTGATCTTGTGCAAAAAGCCGCTCCCGAGCTCCAGCTGGAAGTGTAAAAAGAACCGGGCTGGATAAAAAAAGAACCGGGCTGGATCAAAAAAGAACCGGGCGACCCGTTAAAATTGCTTAGCCGAGGTCCTGGAAGCCTAACCCGGCGTGATCTTGTGCAAAAAGCCGCTCCCGAGCTCCAGCTGGAAGTGTAAAAAGAACCGGGCTGGATAAAAAAAAGAACCGGGCTGGATCAAAAAAGAACCGGGCGACCCGTTAAAATTGCTTAGCCGAGGTCCTGGAAGCCTAACACGGCGTGATCTTGTGCAAAAAGCCGCTCCCGAGCTCCAGCTGGAAGTGTAAAAAGAACCGGGCTGGATAAAAAAAGAACCGGGCTGGATCAAAAAAGAACCGGGGGACCCGTTAAAATTGCTTAGCCGAGGTCCTGGAAGCCTAACCCGGCGTGATCTTGTGCAAAAAGCCGCTCCCGAGCTCCAGCTGGAAGTGTAAAAAGAACCGGGCTGGATAAAAAAAAGAACCGGGCTGGATCAAAAAAGAACCGGGCGACCCGTTAAAATTGCTTAGCCGAGGTCCTGGAAGCCTAACACGGCGTGATCTTGTGCAAATAGCCGCTCCCGAGCTCCAGCTGGAAGTGTAAAAAGAACCAGGCTGGATAAAAAAAAGAACCGGGCTGGATCAAAAAAGAACCGGGCGACCCGTTAAAATTGCTTAGCCGAGGTCCTGGAAGCCTAACCCGGCGTGATCTTGTGCAAAAAGCCGCTCCCAAGCTCCAGCTGGAAGTGTAAAAAGAACCGGGCTGGATAAAAAAAAGAACCGGGCTGGATCAAAAAAGAACCGGGCGACCCGTTAAAATTGCTTAGCCGAGGTCCTGGAAGCCTAACACGGCGTGTTCTTGTGCAAAAAGCCGCTCCCGAGCTTCAGCTGGAAGTGTAAAAAGAACCGGGCTGGATAAAAAAAGAACCGGGCTGGATAAAAAAAAGAACCGGGCGACCCGTTAAAATTGCTTAGCCGAGGTCCTGGAAGCCTAACCCGGCGTGATCTTGCCCGAAATTCGGCCTCTATACTTCCATTTTAGGTACCAGGCGCTCATAGTGTGTTGGTCCCACTAGTCAGTGTACTGGTCCCACTCGCTAGTGTACTGGTCCCCCTAGTCAGTGTACTCATCCAGTTACCCCCCGTTTTCCAAAACACCATCGGCACGTATAAGGGGGGGACTCCTGAGAGAGATGAGGTATATGGCAGCGCAACACCAATCCGCTCCGCGCTGGTTCCCATGTCGGCTACGGATGAATAAAACCAGCCTGTCCCCCCTGGAGCTCACGAGACACGGAATTTTTTCTAAGTGCCAACGGCTCTTCCGAGCAAACGTGTCCGCTCCGGCTGGTTCCCCCGTCGGCCTCGAATGACGAAAAATGCCGGTCTCCGCCCGGAGCTCATGACAAACGAAAAATTTTCTAAGTGCCAACGGCACTTGCGAGCGAATGTGTCCGCTCGGCGCTGGTTCCCGGGTCGAACCCGGAAGACGAAAAACGCCGGTCTCCGCCCGGAGCTCATGACAAACGAAAAATTTTCTAAGTGCCAACGGCACTAGCGAGCGAATGTGTCCGCTCGGCGCTGGTTCCCGGGTCGAACCCGGAAGACGAAAAACGCCGCTCTCCGCCCGGAGCTCATGACAAACGAAAAATTTTCTAAGTGCCAACGGCACTAGCGAGCGAATGTGTCCGCTCGGCGCTGGTTCCCGGGTCGAACCCGGAAGACGAAAAACGCCGCTCTCCGCCCGGAGCTCATGACAAACGAAAAATTTTCTAAGTGCCAACGGCACTAGCGAGCGAATGTGTCCGCTCGGCGCTGGTTACCGGGTCGAACCCGGAAGACGAAAAACGCCGGTCTCCGCCCGGAGCTCATGACAAACGAAAAATTTTCTAAGTGCCAACGGCACTTGCGAGCGAATGTGTCCGCTCGGCGCTGGTTCCCGGGTCGAACCCGGAAGACGAAAAACGCCGGTCTCCGCCCGGAGCTCATGACAAACGAAAAATTTTCTAAGTGCCAACGGCACTAGCGAGCGAATGTGTCCGCTCGGCGCTGGTTCCCGGGTCGAACCCGGAAGACGAAAAACGCCGCTCTCCGCCCGGAGCTCATGACAAACGAAAAATTTTCTAAGTGCCAACGGCACTAGCGAGCGAATGTGTCCGCTCGGCGCTGGTTACCGGGTCGAACCCGGAAGACGAAAAACGCCGGTCTCCGCCCGGAGCTCATGACAAACGAAAAATTTTCTAAGTGCCAACGGCACTTGCGAGCGAATGTGTCCGCTCGGCGCTGGTTCCCGGGTCGAACCCGGAAGACGAAAAACGCCGGTCTCCGCCCGGAGCTCATGACAAACGAAAAATTTTCTAAGTGCCAACGGCACTAGCGAGCGAATGTGTCCGCTCGGCGCTGGTTCCCGGGTCGAACCCGGAAGACGAAAAACGCCGCTCTCCGCCCGGAGCTCATGACAAACGAAAAATTTTCTAAGTGCCAACGGCACTAGCGAGCGAATGTGTCCGCTCGGCGCTGGTTCCCGGGTCGGACCCGGAAGACGAAAAACGCCGGTCCTCGCCTGGAGGTCCCAGCAAAATCGGCGAAAAAACGACTAAGTGTCAACTTTCGAAAAAACGGCTAAGTGTCGACTTTCGAAAAAACGGCTAAGTGTCAACTTTCGAAAAAACGGCTAAGTGTCAACTTTCGAAAAAACGACTAAGTGCCCACGGCTCTGCGGGGCTTGTGAGTCCGCCCCGCGCCGGTTCGGCGGTCGGCCTCAAAAAGCAAAAAATCAGCCTCTCTCCCTGGAGCTCACCAAAAATTTGTCGAAATTTTTCTAAGTTCTCCTCGAGGTACCAGGGGGTGAGGTACCCGGGCTAAGGTGCAGTACCTTTTTTGGTCTTCAGGTGCGCCAGAGTACAATGAAATGGTCCCAGTAGTCAGTGTACTCATCGACTTTCCCCCCGTTTTCCAAAGCACCTCGTTTACGAGTATGGAGGAGATGGTGCTGGTCTCCCCACGGCGTCGGACACGCCGTCCTCGACAGCACAAGGTCGGATAGAAGACCTGGAAAGCGCCGTGGCACGCGCTGGAGGTGGGCACTTTGGCGAAAAAACGACTAAGTGTCAACTTTCGAAAAAACGACTAAGTGTCAACTTTCGAAAAAACGGCTAAGTGTCAACTTTCGAAAAAACGACTAAGTGTCACCTCTCTGAAAAAATGGCAAAGTGTCGCCTCTCTGAAAATTTTCTAAGTGCCCACGGCTCTGCGGGCTCGTGCATCCGAGCCGCGCCGGTTCTGCAACCGGCCTAGAATGACGAAAAATAACGGTCTCCTCCTGGAGCTCACAGCCAATTGTGGCGAAAAAGTGGCAAAGTGCCCACGGCTCTGCGGGCTCGTGCATCCGACCCGCGCCGGTTCTGCAGCCGGCCTAGAATGACGAAAAATAACGGTCTCCTCCTGGAGCTCACAGCCAACTTGGCAAAAAGTTTCTAAGTGCCCACGGCCCTGCCGAGCTTTGGCGTCCGCCCAGCGCCGGTTCCGCAGTCGGCCTCCAATGACGAAAAATAACGGTCTCCTCCTGGAGCTCACAGCCAACTTGGCAAAAAGTTTCTAAGTGCCCACGGCCCTGCCGAGCTTTGGCGTCCGCCCAGCGCCGGTTCCGCAGTCGGCCTCGAATGACGAAAAATAACGGTCTCCTCCTGGAGCTCACAGCCAACTTGGCAAAAAGTTTCTAAGTGCCCACGGCCCTGCCGAGCTTTGGCGTCCGCTCAGCGCCGGTTCCGCAGTCGGCCTCGAATGACGAAAAATAACGGTCTCCTCCTGGAGCTCACAGCCAACTTGGCAAAAAGTTTCTAAGTGCCCACGGCCCTGCCGAGCTTTGGCGTCCGCCCAGCGCCGGTTCCGCAGTCGGCCTCGAATGACGAAAAATAACGGTCTCCTCCTGGAGCTCACAGCCAACTTGGCAAAAAGTTTCTAAGTGCCCACGGCCCTGCCGAGCTTTGACGTCCGCCCAGCGCCGGTTCCGCAGTCGGCCTCGAATGACGAAAAATAACGGTCTCCTCCTGGAGCTCACAGCCAACTTGGCAAAAAGTTTCTAAGTGCCCACGGCCCTGCCGAGCTTTGGCGTCCGCCCAGCGCCGGTTCCGCAGTCGGCCTCGAATGACGAAAAATAACGGTCTCCTCCTGGAGCTCACAGCCAACTTGGCAAAAAGTTTCTAAGTGCCCACGGCCCTGCCGAGCTTTGGCGTCCGCCCAGCGCCGGTTCCGCAGTCGGCCTCGAATGACGAAAAATAACGGTCTCCTCCTGGAGCTCACAGCCAACTTGGCAAAAAGTTTCTAAGTGCCCACGGCCCTGCCGAGCTTTGGCGTCCGCCCAGCGCCGGTTCCGCAGTCGGCCTCGAATGACGAAAAATAACGGTCTCCTCCTGGAGCTCACAGCCAACTTGGCAAAAAGTTTCTAAGTGCCCACGGCCCTGCCGAGCTTTGGCGTCCGCCCAGCGCCGGTTCCGCAGTCGGCCTCGAATGACGAAAAATAACGGTCTCCTCCTGGAGCTCACAGCCAACTTGGCAAAAAGTTTCTAAGTGTCACATCTCTGAAAAAACGGCTAAGTGTCGACTTTCGAAAAAACGGCAAAGTGTCACATCTCTGAAAAAACGGCTAAGTGTCGACTTTCGAAAAAACGGCTAAGTGTCAACTTTCGAAAAAACGGCTAAGTGTCGCCTCTCTGAAAAAACGGCAAAGTGTCAACTTTCGAAAAAACGACAGAGTGTCGCCTCTCTGAAAAAACGACTAAGTGTCGACTCTGAGAAAATGGCAAAGTGCCCACGGCTCTGCGGGCTCGTGCATCCGACCCGCGCCGGTTCCCCAGCCGGCCTGAAATAAGGCAAAACCAGCCTCTCCGCCTGGAGCTCAGAGCCAACTTGGCGAATATTTTCTAAGTGCCCACGGCTCTGCGTGGCTACGGCGTCTGCCCAGCGCCGGTTCCTGGGTCGAACCCCGAGGACGAGGAATGCCGGTCTCCGCCTGGAGGTCCCAGCTTAATCGGCGAAAATTTTCTAAGTGCCCACGGCTCTGCCGGGCTCGTGCATCCGACCCGCGCCGGTTCCCCAGCCGGCCTGAAATAAGGCAAAACCAGGCTCTCCCCCTGGAGCTCAGAGCCAATTGTGGCGAAAAAACGACTAAGTGTCAACTTTCGAAAAAACGACTAAGTGTCAACTTTCCAAAAAAACGGCTAAGTGTCGACTTTCGAAAAAACGGCTAAGTGTCAACTTTCGAAAAAACGACTAAGTGTCGCCTCTGAAAAAACGACTAAGTGTCGCCTCTCTGAAAAAACGACTAAGTGCCCACGGCTCTGCGGGGCTTGTGAGTCCGCCCCGCGCCGGTTCGGCGGTCGGCCTCAAAAAGCGAAAAATCAGCCTCTCTCCCTGGAGCTCACCAAAAATTTGTCGAAATTTTTCTAAGTTCTCCTCGAGGTACCAGGGGGTGAGGTACCCGGGCTAAGGTGCAGTACCTTTTTTGGTCTTCAGGTGCGCCAGAGTACAATGAAATGGTCCCAGTAGTCAGTGTACTCATCGACTTTCCCCCCGTTTTCCAAAGCACCCCGTTTACGAGTATGGAGGAGATGGTGCTGGTCTCCCCACGGCGTCGGACACGCCGTCCTCGACAGCACAAGGTCGGATAGAAGACCTGAAAAGCGCCGTGGCACGCGCTGGAGGTGTCACTGTGGCGAAAAAGTGACTAAGTGTCAACTTTCGAAAAAACGGCTAAGTGTCAACTTTCGAAAAAACGGCTAAGTGTCAACTTTCGAAAAAACTGCTAAGTGTCAACTTTCGAAAAAACGACTAAGTGTCGCCTCTCTGAAAAAACGGCAAAGTGTCAACTTTCGAAAAAACGACTAAGTGTCAACTTTCGAAAAAACGACTAAGTGTCACCTCTCTGAAAAAATGGCAAAGTGTCAACTGCGAATGTGGTGGTGCATGGAAGGAAGTGGAGGACGGCCGCCTCCTTAAACACAGGCCGAAGAGGAGCGTCAGGGCCGGCTCCTTAAACACGGACCGAGTGTCGCCCTTAACACAGACCAAGCGGAGGACGGCCGCCTCCCTAAATACAGGCCGAACCGGAGCGCGAGGGCCGCTCCTTAAACACGGACCGAGTGTCGCCCTTAACACAGACCAAGGGGAGGACGGCCGCCTCCTTAAACACAGGCCGGAGAGGAGCGTCAGGGCCAGGCTCCTCAAACATGGACCGAGTGTCGCCCTTAACACAGACCAAGGGGAGGACGGCCGCCTCCTTAAACACAGGCCGGAGAGGAGCGTCAGGGCCAGGCTCCTCAAACATGGACCGAGTGTCGCCCTTAACACAGACCAAGGGGAGGACGGCCGCCTCCTTAAACACAGGCCGGAGAGGAGCGTCAGGGCCAGGCTCCTCAAACATGGACCGAGTGTCGCCCTTAACACGGACCAAGGGGAGGACGGCCGCCTCCTTAAACACAGGCCGGAGAGGAGCGTCAGGGCCAGGCTCCTCAAACATGGACAGAGTGTCGCCCTTAACACAGACCAAGCGGAGGACGGCCGCCTCCCTAAATACAGGCCGAACCGGAGCGCGAGTGTCGCTCCTTAAACACGGACCGAGTGGAGGACGGCCGCCTCCTTAAACACAGGCCGAACAAAATGACACAAAGTGTCAACTGCGAATGTTGTCCATCCAAGGAAGGAGCGTGATGCCCGGCCGGCTCCTTAAACACAGGCCGAGAGTCGCCCCGGACGGTCCGCCTCGCGGCGCCCGTCTGCTCGGATAAAATGACACAAAGTGTCAACTACGAATGTTGTCCATCCAAGGAGGGAGCGTGATGCCCGGCCGGCTCCGAAAACACAGGCCGAGAGTCGCCCCGGACGGTCCGCCTCGCGGCGCCCGTCTGCTCGGATAAAATGACACAAAGTGTCAACTGCGAATGTTGTCCATCCAAGGAAGGAGCGTGATGCCCGGCCGGCTCCTTAAACACAGGCCGAGAGTCGCCCCGGACGGTCCGCCTCGCGGCGCCCGCCCGCTCGGATAAAATGACACAAAGTGTCAACTACGAATGTTGTCCATCCAAGGAAGGAGCGTGATGCCCGGCCGGCTCCTTAAACACAGGCCGAGAGTCGCCCCGGACGGTCGCCTCGCGGCGCCCGTCTGCTCGGATAAAATGACACAAAGTGTCAACTACGAATGTTGTCCATCCAAGGAGGGAGCGTGATGCCCGGCCGGCTCCGAAAACACAGGCCGAGAGTCGCCCCGGACGGTCCGCCTCGCGGCGCCCGTCTGCTCGGATAAAATGACACAAAGTGTCAACTGCGAATGTTGTCCATCCAAGGAAGGAGCGTGATGCCCGGCCGGCTCCTTAAACACAGGCCGAGAGTCGCCCCGGACGGTCCGCCTCGCGGCGCCCGCCCGCTCGGATAAAATGACACAAAGTGTCAACTACGAATGTTGTCCATCCAAGGAAGGAGCGTGATGCCCGGCCGGCTCCTTAAACACAGGCCGAGAGTCGCCCCGGACGGTCGCCTCGCGGCGCCCGTCTGCTCGGATAAAATGACACAAAGTGTCAACTACGAATGTTGTCCATCCAAGGAGGGAGCGTGATGCCCGGCCGGCTCCGAAAACACAGGCCGAGAGTCGCCCCGGACGGTCCGCCTCGCGGCGCCCGTCTGCTCGGATAAAATGACACAAAGTGTCAACTACGAATGTTGTCCATCCAAGGAGGGAGCGTGAGGCCCGGCCGGCTCCGAAAACACAGGCCGAGAGTCGCCCCGGACGGTCCGCCTCTCGAGGCGCCCGCCCGCTCGGATAAAATGACACAAAGTGTCAACTACGAATGTTGTCCATCCAAGGAGGGAGCGTGATGCCCGGCCGGCTCCGAAAACACAGGCCGAGATTCGACCCCGGACGGGCCGTCTTCTCCCGGCGCCCGCCCGCGTACGCCCCCCATCCCCGGTCGCCCGTCTGCTCCCGGCGGGCCTCCGAGTACCCCCTCACCCAACTGACCGACTGGCACTCATGACCCGCCTTGGTAGGGCCTCCATCGGCCTCGGCTCGTCCGACGTCGGGTGGACGGTTCCTACCCACTGCGGGTCGCACTCTAGCGCCCCGGCCGCCGCGTGAGCGTGCGCTCCCCGCGCCGCCCCGCAGGCCCCGGCGCGACCGTACTGCGGCGAGACCGAGACGACCCGGTTTGGCATCCATCCCACCTAGCCACGATCCACGGAGGCCGAGCGAGCGGCTGAGTGTCGGGCGCCGCGCGTGCGAGCGTCCGCCGGCCGCGCCGGTCCTTCCGCGAATGTCGTTTCTCAAACCCTCCGGCTTGATAGCGGCGGCACCACGGGAAGCCGTCCACACACACCGTCCGACCTCTATCCGAAAAGCCTTCCCGACCAACCGCGGTCGTGGGGGCGTCTGTCGCTCCGCATCGGGGGGGCGTATGGCTTCCGCGCTACGCGCTGCGGGCTCGGGGGGGCCGCAACGGCTGAGTCTGACTCGGCCGGGGCGCAGCTTCCCTCCCGGCAGTCAGCAATAGTGCCGATCGCGCCTGCCACCAGCCCCCTCCCCGACGGGTTCGTCGGCGCCGGCTGGCCGCCGTCCGCCTTCGTTCCCCGAGGGTTCCCAACCAGCGCCGATCCAACTCCGCATCCTGGCCGCACGCAGTGCGTGCCTCGCGCGGGTAAGTCGCCGGCGCAGCGCCGCAGCTCCCGACCCCCGCGTACGGGAATAGTTGAGGGCCTCAGCGGGCCGCACCGACCGAGTCCGACTCGGGCCGGGGCGCAGATTCCCGCTTGGGTGACCGAACGTTCTCTGCTCGGGCCGGAGGGCCGACGCCCGTCCCCCCCCGTCGTCCCCCACGGACCGCCTCCGAGGCCACTT
>NW_028232469.1:2500-33354 GCF_054491065.1 Syngnathus leptorhynchus | reverse complement strand
GCTTCAGAGCTCCATAGCACCATAGCTCCATACCTCCAGAGCTCCAGGGCTCCAAAGCTCCATACCTCCAGAGCTCCATACCTCCAGAGCTCCATACCTCCAGAGCTCCATAGCTCCATAGCACCAGAGCTCCATAGCTCCGTAGCATCAGAGCTCCATAGCACCATAGCTCCATAGCACCAGAGCTCCATAGCTCCATAGCACCAGAGCTCCATAGCTCCATAGCACCAGAGCTCCATAGCTCCATAGCACCAGAGCTCCATACTTCCAGAGCTCCATAGCTCCATAGCTCCATAGCACCAGAGCTCCATAGCTCCATAGCACCAGAGCTCCATAGCTCCATAGCACCAGAGCTCCATACTTCCATAGCTCCATAGCTCCATACCTCCAGAGCTCCATAGCTCCATACCTCCAGAGCTCCATAGCTCCAGAGCTCCATAGCCCCATAGCACCAGAGCTCCATAGCTCCATAGCACCAGAGCTCCATACTTCCATAGCTCCAGGGCTCCATAGCTCCAGGGCTCCATAGCTCCATACCTCCAGAGCTCCATAGCTCCATACCTCCAGAGCTCCATAGCTCCATACTTCCAGAGCTCCATAGCTCCATAGCACCAGAGCTCCATAGCTCCATAGCACCAGAGCTCCATAGCTCCATAGCACCAGAGCTCCATAGCTCCATAGCACCAGAGCTCCATAGCTCCATAGCTCCAGGGCTCCATAGCTCCATAGCTCCAGGGCTCCATAGCTCCATAGCTCCAGGGCTCCATAGCTCCAGGGCTCCAGGGCTCCATAGCTCCATACCTCCAGAGCTCCATAGCTCCATACTTCCAGAGCTCCATAGCTCCATAGCTCCATACTTCCATAGCTCCATAGCTCCATACTTCCATAGCACCAGAGCTCCATACCTCCAGAGCTCCATAGCTCCAGCCTGGGTGGCTGGTGGCTCCATAGCTCCATACTTCCATAGCTCCAGTCAGAGAGTTGGCGAAAATTGCACTAAGTGCGAAAGCCCATTCATTTACAACGGCGTGTCCACAAGGCGGCGACATTTCCCCGTTACCGGTGGCTGCGCGGCGGGTGAGTGACAGAGCTTATCCGAGCGGCTGGAACTCTGCGCCGGCGTGGTCGAGCGTGAGGCCTCGGCCCTTTGGCTGCCTGGTACCTAAAACACTTCCATTGATCCAGCCACGGAGGGTGCTGGCTGGTGGCTCCATACCTCCAGAGCTCCATAGCACCAGAGCTCCATAGCTCCATAGCACCAGAGCTCCATGGCTTCAGAGCTCCATAGCACCATAGCTCCATACCTCCAGAGCTCCAGGGCTCCATAGCTCCATACCTCCAGAGCTCCATACCTCCAGAGCTCCATACCTCCAGAGCTCCATAGCACCAGAGCTCCATGGCTTCAGAGCTCCATAGCACCATAGCTCCATACCTCCAGAGCTCCAGGGCTCCATAGCTCCATACCTCCAGAGCTCCATACCTCCAGAGCTCCATACCTCCAGAGCTCCATAGCACCAGAGCTCCATGGCTTCAGAGCTCCATAGCACCATAGCTCCATACCTCCAGAGCTCCAGGGCTCCATAGCTCCATACCTCCAGAGCTCCATACCTCCAGAGCTCCATACCTCCAGAGCTCCAGAGCTCCATAGCACCAGAGCTCCATGGCTTCAGAGCTCCATAGCACCATAGCTCCATACCTCCAGAGCTCCAGGGCTCCATAGCTCCATACCTCCAGAGCTCCATACCTCCAGAGCTCCAGAGCTCCATAGCACCAGAGCTCCATGGCTTCAGAGCTCCATAGCACCATAGCTCCATACCTCCAGAGCTCCAGGGCTCCATAGCTCCATACCTCCAGAGCTCCATACCTCCAGAGCTCCATACCTCCAGAGCTCCATAGCTCCATAGCACCAGAGCTCCATAGCTCCATAGCACCAGAGCTCCATAGCACCAGAGCTCCATAGCACCAGAGCTCCATAGCTCCATAGCACCAGAGCTCCATAGCTCCATAGCACCAGAGCTCCATAGCTCCATAGCACCAGAGCTCCATACTTCCAGAGCTCCATAGCTCCATAGCTCCATAGCACCAGAGCTCCATAGCTCCATAGCACCAGAGCTCCATGGCTTCAGAGTTCCATAGCACCATAGCTCCATACCTCCAGAGCTCCAGGGCTCCATAGCTCCATACCTCCAGAGCTCCATACCTCCAGAGCTCCATACCTCCAGAGCTCCATAGCACCAGAGCTCCATAGCTCCATAGCACCAGAGCTCCATAGCACCAGAGCTCCATAGCACCAGAGCTCCATAGCTCCATAGCACCAGAGCTCCATAGCTCCATAGCACCAGAGCTCCATACTTCCAGAGCTCCATAGCTCCATAGCTCCATAGCACCAGAGCTCCATAGCTCCATAGCACCAGAGCTCCATAGCTCCATAGCACCAGAGCTCCATACTTCCATAGCTCCATAGCTCCATACCTCCAGAGCTCCATAGCTCCATAGCTCCATACCTCCAGAGCTCCATAGCTCCAGAGCTCCATAGCTCCATAGCTCCATAGCACCAGAGCTCCATAGCTCCATAGCACCAGAGCTCCATACTTCCATAGCTCCAGGGCTCCATAGCTCCAGGGCTCCATACCTCCAGAGCTCCATAGCTCCATACTTCCAGAGCTCCATAGCTCCATACTTCCATAGCTCCATACTTCCATACCTCCATAGCTCCATACTTCCATAGCACCAGAGCTCCATACTTCCATAGCACCAGAGCTCCATACCTCCAGAGCTCCAGAGCTCCAGCCTGGGTGGCTGGTGGCTCCATAGCTCCATACTTCCATAGCTCTAAGTCAGAGAGTTGGCGAAAATTGCACTAAGTGCGAAAGCCCATTCATTTACAACGGCGTGTCCACAAGGCGGCGACATTTCCCCGTTACCGGTGGCTGCGCGGCGGGTGAGTGACAGAGCTTATCCGAGCGGCTGGAACTCTGCGCCGGCGTGGTCGAGCGTGAGGCCTCGGCCCTTTGGCTGCCTGGTACCTAAAACACTTCCATTGATCCAGCCACGGAGGGTGCTGGCTGGTGGCTCCATACCTCCATAGCTCCATAGCACCAGAGCTCCATAGCTCCATAGCACCAGAGCTCCATGGCTTCAGAGCTCCATAGCACCATAGCTCCATACCTCCAGAGCTCCAGGGCTCCATAGCTCCATACCTCCAGAGCTCCATACCTCCAGAGCTCCATACCTCCAGAGCTCCATAGCACCAGAGCTCCATGGCTTCAGAGCTCCATAGCACCATAGCTCCATACCTCCAGAGCTCCAGGGCTCCATAGCTCCATACCTCCAGAGCTCCATACCTCCAGAGCTCCATACCTCCAGAGCTCCAGAGCTCCATAGCACCAGAGCTCCATGGCTTCAGAGCTCCATAGCACCATAGCTCCATACCTCCAGAGCTCCAGGGCTCCATAGCTCCATACCTCCAGAGCTCCATACCTCCAGAGCTCCAGAGCTCCATAGCACCAGAGCTCCATGGCTTCAGAGCTCCATAGCACCATAGCTCCATACCTCCAGAGCTCCAGGGCTCCATAGCTCCATACCTCCAGAGCTCCATACCTCCAGAGCTCCAGAGCTCCATAGCACCAGAGCTCCATGGCTTCAGAGCTCCATAGCACCATAGCTCCATACCTCCAGAGCTCCAGGGCTCCAAAGCTCCATACCTCCAGAGCTCCATACCTCCAGAGCTCCATACCTCCAGAGCTCCATAGCTCCATAGCACCAGAGCTCCATAGCTCCATAGCACCAGAGCTCCATAGCACCAGAGCTCCATAGCACCAGAGCTCCATAGCTCCATAGCACCAGAGCTCCATAGCTCCATAGCACCAGAGCTCCATAGCTCCATAGCACCAGAGCTCCATACTTCCAGAGCTCCATAGCTCCATAGCTCCATAGCACCAGAGCTCCATAGCTCCATAGCACCAGAGCTCCATAGCTCCATAGCACCAGAGCTCCATACTTCCATAGCTCCATAGCTCCATACCTCCAGAGCTCCATAGCTCCATAGCTCCATACCTCCAGAGCTCCATAGCTCCAGAGCTCCATAGCTCCATAGCACCAGAGCTCCATAGCTCCATAGCACCAGAGCTCCATACTTCCATAGCTCCAGGGCTCCATAGCTCCAGGGCTCCATAGCTCCATACCTCCAGAGCTCCATAGCTCCATACTTCCAGAGCTCCATAGCTCCATAGCACCAGAGCTCCATAGCTCCATAGCACCAGAGCTCCATAGCTCCATAGCACCAGAGCTCCATAGCTCCATAGCACCAGAGCTCCATAGCTCCATAGCTCCAGGGCTCCATAGCTCCATAGCTCCAGGGCTCCATAGCTCCATAGCTCCAGGGCTCCATAGCTCCATAGCTCCATACCTCCAGAGCTCCATACCTCCAGAGCTCCATACCTCCATAGCACCAGAGCTCCATAGCTCCAGGGCTCCAGGGCTCCATAGCTCCATACCTCCAGAGCTCCATAGCTCCATACTTCCAGAGCTCCATAGCTCCATAGCTCCATACTTCCATAGCTCCATAGCTCCATACTTCCATAGCACCTGAGCTCCATACCTCCAGAGCTCCATAGCTCCAGCCTGGGTGGCTGGTGGCTCCATAGCTCCATACTTCCATAGCTCTAAGTCAGAGAGTTGGCGAAAATTGCACTAAGTGCGAAAGCCCATTCATTTACAACGGCGTGTCCGCCAGGCGGCGACATTTCCCCGTTACCGGTGGCTGCGCGGCGGGTGAGTGACAGAGCTTATCCGAGCGGCTGGAACTCTGCGCCGGCGTGGTCGAGCGTGAGGCCTCGGCCCTTTGGCTGCCTGGTACCTAAAACACTTCCATTGATCCAGCCACGGAGGGTGCTGGCTGGTGGCTCCATACCTCCATAGCTCCATAGCACCAGAGCTCCATAGCTCCATAGCACCAGAGCTCCATGGCTTCAGAGCTCCATAGCACCATAGCTCCATACCTCCAGAGCTCCAGGGCTCCATAGCTCCATACCTCCAGAGCTCCATACCTCCAGAGCTCCATAGCTCCATAGCTCCATAGCACCAGAGCTCCATGGCTTCAGAGCTCCATAGCACCATAGCTCCATACCTCCAGAGCTCCAGGGCTCCATAGCTCCATAGCTCCATACCTCCAGAGCTCCATACCTCCAGAGCTCCATACCTCCAGAGCTCCATAGCACCAGAGCTCCATGGCTTCAGAGCTCCATAGCACCATAGCTCCATACCTCCAGAGCTCCAGGGCTCCATAGCTCCATACCTCCAGAGCTCCATACCTCCAGAGCTCCATACCTCCAGAGCTCCATAGCACCAGAGCTCCATGGCTTCAGAGCTCCATAGCACCATAGCTCCATAGCACCAGAGCTCCATGGCTTCAGAGCTCCATAGCACCATAGCTCCATACCTCCAGAGCTCCAGGGCTCCATAGCTCCATACCTCCAGAGCTCCATACCTCCAGAGCTCCAGAGCTCCATAGCACCAGAGCTCCATGGCTTCAGAGCTCCATAGCACATTAGCTCCATACCTCCAGAGCTCCAGGGCTCCATAGCTCCATACCTCCAGAGCTCCATACCTCCAGAGCTCCAGAGCTCCATAGCACCAGAGCTCCATGGCTTCAGAGCTCCATAGCACCATAGCTCCATACCTCCAGAGCTCCAGGGCTCCAAAGCTCTATACCTCCAGAGCTCCATACCTCCAGAGCTCCATACCTCCAGAGCTCCATAGCTCCATAGCACCAGAGCTCCATAGCTCCATAGCACCAGAGCTCCATAGCACCAGAGCTCCATAGCTCCATAGCACCAGAGCTCCATAGCTCCATAGCACCAGAGCTCCATAGCTCCATAGCACCAGAGCTCCATACTTCCAGAGCTCCATAGCTCCATAGCTCCATAGCACCAGAGCTCCATAGCTCCATAGCACCAGAGCTCCATAGCTCCATAGCACCAGAGCTCCATACTTCCATAGCTCCATAGCTCCATACCTCCAGAGCTCCATAGCTCCATAGCTCCATACCTCCAGAGCTCCATAGCTCCAGAGCTCCATAGCTCCATAGCACCAGAGCTCCATAGCTCCATAGCACCAGAGCTCCATACTTCCATAGCTCCAGGGCTCCATAGCTCCAGGGCTCCATAGCTCCATACCTCCAGAGCTCCATAGCTCCATACTTCCAGAGCTCCATAGCTCCATAGCACCAGAGCTCCATAGCTCCATAGCACCAGAGCTCCATAGCTCCATAGCACCAGAGCTCCATAGCTCCATAGCACCAGAGCTCCATAGCTCCATAGCTCCAGGGCTCCATAGCTCCATAGCTCCAGGGCTCCATAGCTCCATAGCTCCAGGGCTCCATAGCTCCATAGCTCCATACCTCCAGAGCTCCATACCTCCAGAGCTCCATACCTCCATAGCACCAGAGCTCCATAGCTCCAGGGCTCCAGGGCTCCATAGCTCCATAGCTCCATACCTCCAGAGCTCCATAGCTCCATACTTCCAGAGCTCCATAGCTCCATAGCTCCATACTTCCATAGCTCCATAGCTCCATACTTCCATAGCACCTGAGCTCCATACCTCCAGAGCTCCATAGCTCCAGCCTGGGTGGCTGGTGGCTCCATAGCTCCATACTTCCATAGCTCTAAGTCAGAGAGTTGGCGAAAATTGCACTAAGTGCGAAAGCCCATTCATTTACAACGGCGTGTCCGCCAGGCGGCGACATTTCCCCGTTACCGGTGGCTGCGCGGCGGGTGAGTGACAGAGCTTATCCGAGCGGCTGGAACTCTGCGCCGGCGTGGTCGAGCGTGAGGCCTCGGCCCTTTGGCTGCCTGGTACCTAAAACACTTCCATTGATCCAGCCACGGAGGGTGCTGGCTGGTGGCTCCATACCTCCAGAGCTCCATAGCACCAGAGCTCCATAGCTCCATAGCACCAGAGCTCCATGGCTTCAGAGCTCCATAGCACCATAGCTCCATACCTCCAGAGCTCCAGGGCTCCATAGCTCCATACCTCCAGAGCTCCATACCTCCAGAGCTCCATACCTCCAGAGCTCCATAGCACCAGAGCTCCATAGCACCAGAGCTCCATGGCTTCAGAGCTCCATAGCACCATAGCTCCATACCTCCAGAGCTCCAGGGCTCCATAGCTCCATACCTCCAGAGCTCCATACCTCCAGAGCTCCATACCTCCAGAGCTCCATAGCACCAGAGCTCCATGGCTTCAGAGCTCCATAGCACCATAGCTCCATACCTCCAGAGCTCCAGGGCTCCATAGCTCCATACCTCCAGAGCTCCATACCTCCAGAGCTCCATACCTCCAGAGCTCCAGAGCTCCATAGCACCAGAGCTCCATGGCTTCAGAGCTCCATAGCACCATAGCTCCATACCTCCAGAGCTCCAGGGCTCCATAGCTCCATACCTCCAGAGCTCCATACCTCCAGAGCTCCAGAGCTCCATAGCACCAGAGCTCCATGGCTTCAGAGCTCCATAGCACCATAGCTCCATACCTCCAGAGCTCCAGGGCTCCATAGCTCCATACCTCCAGAGCTCCATACCTCCAGAGCTCCATACCTCCAGAGCTCCATAGCTCCATAGCACCAGAGCTCCATAGCTCCATAGCACCAGAGCTCCATAGCACCAGAGCTCCATAGCACCAGAGCTCCATAGCTCCATAGCACCAGAGCTCCATAGCTCCATAGCACCAGAGCTCCATAGCTCCATAGCACCAGAGCTCCATACTTCCAGAGCTCCATAGCTCCATAGCTCCATAGCACCAGAGCTCCATAGCTCCATAGCACCAGAGCTCCATGGCTTCAGAGCTCCATAGCACCATAGCTCCATACCTCCAGAGCTCCAGGGCTCCATAGCTCCATACCTCCAGAGCTCCATACCTCCAGAGCTCCATACCTCCAGAGCTCCATAGCACCAGAGCTCCATAGCTCCATAGCACCAGAGCTCCATAGCACCAGAGCTCCATAGCACCAGAGCTCCATAGCTCCATAGCACCAGAGCTCCATAGCTCCATAGCACCAGAGCTCCATACTTCCAGAGCTCCATAGCTCCATAGCTCCATAGCACCAGAGCTCCATAGCTCCATAGCACCAGAGCTCCATAGCTCCATAGCACCAGAGCTCCATACTTCCATAGCTCCATAGCTCCATACCTCCAGAGCTCCATAGCTCCATAGCTCCATACCTCCATAGCTCCATAGCTCCAGAGCTCCATAGCTCCATAGCTCCATAGCACCAGAGCTCCATAGCTCCATAGCACCAGAGCTCCATACTTCCATAGCTCCAGGGCTCCATAGCTCCAGGGCTCCATACCTCCAGAGCTCCATAGCTCCATACTTCCAGAGCTCCATAGCTCCATACTTCCATAGCTCCATACTTCCATACCTCCATAGCTCCATACTTCCATAGCACCAGAGCTCCATACTTCCATAGCACCAGAGCTCCATACCTCCAGAGCTCCAGAGCTCCAGCCTGGGTGGCTGGTGGCTCCATAGCTCCATACTTCCATAGCTCTAAGTCAGAGAGTTGGCGAAAATTGCACTAAGTGCGAAAGCCCATTCATTTACAACGGCGTGTCCACAAGGCGGCGACATTTCCCCGTTACCGGTGGCTGCGCGGCGGGTGAGTGACAGAGCTTATCCGAGCGGCTGGAACTCTGCGCCGGCGTGGTCGAGCGTGAGGCCTCGGCCCTTTGGCTGCCTGGTACCTAAAACACTTCCATTGATCCAGCCACGGAGGGTGCTGGCTGGTGGCTCCATACCTCCATAGCTCCATAGCACCAGAGCTCCATAGCTCCATAGCACCAGAGCTCCATGGCTTCAGAGCTCCATAGCACCATAGCTCCATACCTCCATAGCTCCAGGGCTCCATAGCTCCATACCTCCAGAGCTCCATACCTCCAGAGCTCCATACCTCCAGAGCTCCATAGCACCAGAGCTCCATGGCTTCAGAGCTCCATAGCACCATAGCTCCATACCTCCAGAGCTCCAGGGCTCCATAGCTCCATACCTCCAGAGCTCCATACCTCCAGAGCTCCATACCTCCAGAGCTCCAGAGCTCCATAGCACCAGAGCTCCATGGCTTCAGAGCTCCATAGCACCATAGCTCCATACCTCCAGAGCTCCAGGGCTCCATAGCTCCATACCTCCAGAGCTCCATACCTCCAGAGCTCCAGAGCTCCATAGCACCAGAGCTCCATGGCTTCAGAGCTCCATAGCACCATAGCTCCATACCTCCAGAGCTCCAGGGCTCCATAGCTCCATACCTCCAGAGCTCCATACCTCCAGAGCTCCAGAGCTCCATAGCACCAGAGCTCCATGGCTTCAGAGCTCCATAGCACCATAGCTCCATACCTCCAGAGCTCCAGGGCTCCAAAGCTCCATACCTCCAGAGCTCCATACCTCCAGAGCTCCATACCTCCAGAGCTCCATAGCTCCATAGCACCAGAGCTCCATAGCTCCATAGCACCAGAGCTCCATAGCACCAGAGCTCCATAGCACCAGAGCTCCATAGCTCCATAGCACCAGAGCTCCATAGCTCCATAGCACCAGAGCTCCATAGCTCCATAGCACCAGAGCTCCATACTTCCAGAGCTCCATAGCTCCATAGCTCCATAGCACCAGAGCTCCATAGCTCCATAGCACCAGAGCTCCATAGCTCCATAGCACCAGAGCTCCATACTTCCATAGCTCCATAGCTCCATACCTCCAGAGCTCCATAGCTCCATAGCTCCATACCTCCAGAGCTCCATAGCTCCAGAGCTCCATAGCTCCATAGCACCAGAGCTCCATAGCTCCATAGCACCAGAGCTCCATACTTCCATAGCTCCAGGGCTCCATAGCTCCAGGGCTCCATAGCTCCATACCTCCAGAGCTCCATAGCTCCATACTTCCAGAGCTCCATAGCTCCATAGCACCAGAGCTCCATAGCTCCATAGCACCAGAGCTCCATAGCTCCATAGCACCAGAGCTGCATAGCTCCATAGCACCAGAGCACCATAGCTCCATACCTCCAGAGCTCCAGGGCTCCATAGCTCCATACCTCCAGAGCTCCATACCTCCAGAGCTCCATACCTCCAGAGCTCCATAGCACCAGAGCTCCATAGCACCAGAGCTCCATGGCTTCAGAGCTCCATAGCACCATAGCTCCATACCTCCAGAGCTCCAGGGCTCCATAGCTCCATACCTCCAGAGCTCCATACCTCCAGAGCTCCATACCTCCAGAGCTCCATAGCACCAGAGCTCCATGGCTTCAGAGCTCCATAGCACCATAGCTCCATACCTCCAGAGCTCCAGGGCTCCATAGCTCCATACCTCCAGAGCTCCATACCTCCAGAGCTCCATACCTCCAGAGCTCCAGAGCTCCATAGCACCAGAGCTCCATGGCTTCAGAGCTCCATAGCACCATAGCTCCATACCTCCAGAGCTCCAGGGCTCCATAGCTCCATACCTCCAGAGCTCCATACCTCCAGAGCTCCAGAGCTCCATAGCACCAGAGCTCCATGGCTTCAGAGCTCCATAGCACCATAGCTCCATACCTCCAGAGCTCCAGGGCTCCATAGCTCCATACCTCCAGAGCTCCATACCTCCAGAGCTCCATACCTCCAGAGCTCCATAGCTCCATAGCACCAGAGCTCCATAGCTCCATAGCACCAGAGCTCCATAGCACCAGAGCTCCATAGCACCAGAGCTCCATAGCTCCATAGCACCAGAGCTCCATAGCTCCATAGCACCAGAGCTCCATAGCTCCATAGCACCAGAGCTCCATACTTCCAGAGCTCCATAGCTCCATAGCTCCATAGCACCAGAGCTCCATAGCTCCATAGCACCAGAGCTCCATGGCTTCAGAGCTCCATAGCACCATAGCTCCATACCTCCAGAGCTCCAGGGCTCCATAGCTCCATACCTCCAGAGCTCCATACCTCCAGAGCTCCATACCTCCAGAGCTCCATAGCACCAGAGCTCCATAGCTCCATAGCACCAGAGCTCCATAGCACCAGAGCTCCATAGCACCAGAGCTCCATAGCTCCATAGCACCAGAGCTCCATAGCTCCATAGCACCAGAGCTCCATACTTCCAGAGCTCCATAGCTCCATAGCTCCATAGCACCAGAGCTCCATAGCTCCATAGCACCAGAGCTCCATAGCTCCATAGCACCAGAGCTCCATACTTCCATAGCTCCATAGCTCCATACCTCCAGAGCTCCATAGCTCCATAGCTCCATACCTCCATAGCTCCATAGCTCCAGAGCTCCATAGCTCCATAGCTCCATAGCACCAGAGCTCCATAGCTCCATAGCACCAGAGCTCCATACTTCCATAGCTCCAGGGCTCCATAGCTCCAGGGCTCCATACCTCCAGAGCTCCATAGCTCCATACTTCCAGAGCTCCATAGCTCCATACTTCCATAGCTCCATACTTCCATACCTCCATAGCTCCATACTTCCATAGCACCAGAGCTCCATACTTCCATAGCACCAGAGCTCCATACCTCCAGAGCTCCAGAGCTCCAGCCTGGGTGGCTGGTGGCTCCATAGCTCCATACTTCCATAGCTCTAAGTCAGAGAGTTGGCGAAAATTGCACTAAGTGCGAAAGCCCATTCATTTACAACGGCGTGTCCACAAGGCGGCGACATTTCCCCGTTACCGGTGGCTGCGCGGCGGGTGAGTGACAGAGCTTATCCGAGCGGCTGGAACTCTGCGCCGGCGTGGTCGAGCGTGAGGCCTCGGCCCTTTGGCTGCCTGGTACCTAAAACACTTCCATTGATCCAGCCACGGAGGGTGCTGGCTGGTGGCTCCATACCTCCATAGCTCCATAGCACCAGAGCTCCATAGCTCCATAGCACCAGAGCTCCATGGCTTCAGAGCTCCATAGCACCATAGCTCCATACCTCCATAGCTCCAGGGCTCCATAGCTCCATACCTCCAGAGCTCCATACCTCCAGAGCTCCATACCTCCAGAGCTCCATAGCACCAGAGCTCCATGGCTTCAGAGCTCCATAGCACCATAGCTCCATACCTCCAGAGCTCCAGGGCTCCATAGCTCCATACCTCCAGAGCTCCATACCTCCAGAGCTCCATACCTCCAGAGCTCCAGAGCTCCATAGCACCAGAGCTCCATGGCTTCAGAGCTCCATAGCACCATAGCTCCATACCTCCAGAGCTCCAGGGCTCCATAGCTCCATACCTCCAGAGCTCCATACCTCCAGAGCTCCAGAGCTCCATAGCACCAGAGCTCCATGGCTTCAGAGCTCCATAGCACCATAGCTCCATACCTCCAGAGCTCCAGGGCTCCATAGCTCCATACCTCCAGAGCTCCATACCTCCAGAGCTCCAGAGCTCCATAGCACCAGAGCTCCATGGCTTCAGAGCTCCATAGCACCATAGCTCCATACCTCCAGAGCTCCAGGGCTCCAAAGCTCCATACCTCCAGAGCTCCATACCTCCAGAGCTCCATACCTCCAGAGCTCCATAGCTCCATAGCACCAGAGCTCCATAGCTCCATAGCACCAGAGCTCCATAGCACCAGAGCTCCATAGCACCAGAGCTCCATAGCTCCATAGCACCAGAGCTCCATAGCTCCATAGCACCAGAGCTCCATAGCTCCATAGCACCAGAGCTCCATACTTCCAGAGCTCCATAGCTCCATAGCTCCATAGCACCAGAGCTCCATAGCTCCATAGCACCAGAGCTCCATAGCTCCATAGCACCAGAGCTCCATACTTCCATAGCTCCATAGCTCCATACCTCCAGAGCTCCATAGCTCCATAGCTCCATACCTCCAGAGCTCCATAGCTCCAGAGCTCCATAGCTCCATAGCACCAGAGCTCCATAGCTCCATAGCACCAGAGCTCCATACTTCCATAGCTCCAGGGCTCCATAGCTCCATACCTCCAGAGCTCCATAGCTCCATACTTCCAGAGCTCCATAGCTCCATAGCTCCAGGGCTCCATAGCTCCAGGGCTCCAGGGCTCCATAGCTCCAGGGCTCCATAGCTCCAGGGCTCCAGGGCTCCATAGCTCCAGGGCTCCATAGCTCCAGGGCTCCAGGGCTCCATAGCTCCATACCTCCAGAGCTCCATACCTCCAGAGCTCCAGAGCTCCATAGCACCAGAGCTCCATGGCTTCAGAGCTCCATAGCACCATAGCTCCATACCTCCAGAGCTCCAGGGCTCCATAGCTCCATAGCTCCATAGCTCCATAGCTCCATACCTCCAGAGCTCCATAGCACCAGAGCTCCAGAGCTCCATAGCTCCAGCCTGGGTGGCTGGTGGCTCCATAGCTCCATACTTCCATAGCTCTAAGTCAGAGAGTTGGCGAAAATTGCACTAAGTGCGAAAGCCCATTCATTTACAACGGCGTGTCCACAAGGCGGCGACATTTCCCCGTTACCGGTGGCTGCGCGGCGGGAGAGTGACAGAGCTCATCCGAGCGGCTGGAACTCTGCGCCGGCGTGGTCGAGCGTGAGGCCTCGGCACTTTGGCCGCCTGGTACCTAAACACTTCCATTGATCCAGCCACGGAGGGTGCTGGCTGGTGGCTCCATACCTCCATAGCTCCATACCTCCAGAGCTCCAGAGCTCCATAGCACCAGAGCTCCATAGCTCCATAGCACCAGAGCTCCATAGCACCAGAGCTCCATAGCTCCATAGCACCAGAGCTCCATAGCTCCATAGCACCAGAGCTCCATAGCTCCATAGCACCAGAGCTCCATAGCACCAGAGCTCCATAGCTCCATAGCACCAGAGCTCCATAGCTCCATAGCACCAGCTCCATAGCTCCATAGCACCAGAGCTCCATAGCTCCATAGCACCAGAGCTCCATAGCTCCATAGCACCAGAGCTCCATAGCTCCATAGCACCAGAGCTCCATAGCTCCATAGCACCAGAGCTCCATAGCTCCATAGCTCCAGGGCTCCATAGCTCCAGGGCTCCAGGGCTCCATAGCTCCAGGGCTCCATAGCTCCAGGGCTCCAGGGCTCCATAGCTCCATACCTCCAGAGCTCCATAGCTCCATACTTCCAGAGCTCCATAGCTCCATAGCACCAGAGCTCCAGAGCTCCATAGCTCCATAGCACCAGAGCTCCATAGCACCAGAGCTCCATAGCTCCAGCCTGGGTGGCTGGTGGCTCCATAGCTCCATACTTCCATAGCTCCAGTCAGAGAGTTGGCGAAAATTGCACTAAGTGCGAAAGCCCATTCATTTACAAGGGCGTGTCCACAAGGCGGCGACATTTCCCCGTTACCGGTGGCTGCGCGGCAGGAGAGTGACAGAGCTTATCCGAGCGGCTGGAACTCTGCGCCGGCGTGGTCGAACGGCTGGCCTCGGTAGTTGAGGTACCAGGGGTGGGCCGGGGAGCTCCAGGCGGGTCTTGTGAGAGAGTGAAGCCGAGCGGCTGGAACTCTGGGCCGGCCTGGTCGAGCGGCTGGCCTCGGTAGTTGAGGTACCAGGGGCGGGCTGGGGAGCTCCAGGCGGGGCTTGTGAGAGAGTGAAGCCGAGCGGCTGGAACTCTGGGCCGGCGTGGTTGAGCCACGGAGGGTGCTGGCTGGTGGCTCCATAGCTCCATAGCTCCATAGCTCCATACTTCCATAGCTCCATACTTCCATAGCTCCAGACTTCCATAGCTCCATAGCTCCATAGCTCCATAGCTCCATAGCTCCATAGCACCAGAGCTCCAGAGCTCCATAGCACCAGAGCTCCAGAGCTCCATAGCTCCATAGCTCCATAGCCCCAGAGCTCCATAGCTCCATAGCTCCATAGCTCCAGAGCTCCATACTTCCATAGCTCCAGAGCTCCAGCCTGTCTGGTGGCTCCATAGCTCCATAGCTCCATACTTGCAGCCACGGAGCTGGCGAAAATTGCACTAAGTGCGAAAGCCCATTCATTTACAACGGCGTGTCCACAAGGCGGCGACATTTCCCCGTTACCGGTGGCTGCTTAGCGGGAGAGTGACAGAGCTTATCCGAGCGGCTGGAACTCTGGGCCGGCCTGGTCGAGCGGCTGGCCTCGGTAGTTGAGGTACCAGGGGCGGGCTGGGGAGCTCCAGGCGGGGCTTGTGAGAGAGTGTAGCCGAGCGGCTGGAACTCTGGGCCGGCGTGGTTGAGCAGCATGCCCGCGGAGGTGGCTCTTCCATAGGCACGGAGGGTGCTGGAGCTCCACACTTCCCTAGGCACGGAGGGTGCTGGAGCTCCACACTTCCATAGGCAGGGAGGGTGCTGGAGCTCCACACTTCCATAGGCAGGGAGGGTGCTGGAGCTCCACACTTCCATAGGCAGGGAGGGTGCTGGAGCTCCACACTTCCATAGGCAGGGAGGGTGCTGGAGCTCCACACTTCCATAGGCAGGGAGGGTGCTGGAGCTCCACACTTCCATAGGCAGGGAGGGTGCTGGAGCTCCACACTTCCATAGGCAGGGAGGGTGCTGGAGCTCCACACTTCCATAGGCAGGGAGGGTGCTGGAGCTCCACACTTCCATAGGCAGGGAGGGTGCTGGAGCTCCACACTTCCATAGGCAGGGAGGGTGCTGGAGCTCCACACTTCCATAGGCAGGGAGGGTGCTGGAGCTCCACACTTCCATAGGCAGGGAGGGTGCTGGAGCTCCACACTTCCATAGGCAGGGAGGGTGCTGGAGCTCCACACTTCCATAGGCAGGGAGGGTGCTGGAGCTCCACACTTCCATAGGCAGGGAGGGTGCTGGAGCTCCACACTTCCATAGGCAGGGAGGGTGCTGGAGCTCCACACTTCCATAGGCAGGGAGGGTGCTGGAGCTCCACACTTCCATAGGCAGGGAGGGTGCTGGAGCTCCACACTTCCATAGGCAGGGAGGGTGCTGGAGCTCCACACTTCCATAGGCAGGGAGGGTGCTGGAGCTCCACACTTCCATAGGCAGGGAGGGTGCTGGAGCTCCACACTTCCATAGGCAGGGAGGGTGCTGGAGCTCCACACTTCCATAGGCAGGGAGGGTGCTGGAGCTCCACACTTCCATAGGCAGGGAGGGTGCTGGAGCTCCACACTTCCATAGGCAGGGAGGGTGCTGGAGCTCCACACTTCCATAGGCAGGGAGGGTGCTGGAGCTCCACACTTCCATAGGCAGGGAGGGTGCTGGAGCTCCACACTTCCATAGGCAGGGAGGGTGCTGGAGCTCCACACTTCCATAGGCAGGGAGGGTGCTGGAGCTCCACACTTCCATAGGCAGGGAGGGTGCTGGAGCTCCACACTTCCATAGGCAGGGAGGGTGCTGGAGCTCCACACTTCCATAGGCAGGGAGGGTGCTGGAGCTCCACACTTCCATAGGCAGGGAGGGTGCTGGAGCTCCACACTTCCATAGGCAGGGAGGGTGCTGGAGCTCCACACTTCCATAGGCAGGGAGGGTGCTGGAGCTCCACACTTCCATAGGCAGGGAGGGTGCTGGAGCTCCACACTTCCATAGGCAGGGAGGGTGCTGGAGCTCCACACTTCCATAGGCAGGGAGGGTGCTGGAGCTCCACACTTCCATAGGCAGGGAGGGTGCTGGAGCTCCACACTTCCATAGGCAGGGAGGGTGCTGGAGCTCCACACTTCCATAGGCAGGGAGGGTGCTGGAGCTCCACACTTCCATAGGCAGGGAGGGTGCTGGAGCTCCACACTTCCATAGGCAGGGAGGGTGCTGGAGCTCCACACTTCCATAGGCAGGGAGGGTGCTGGAGCTCCACACTTCCATAGGCAGGGAGGGTGCTGGAGCTCCACACTTCCATAGGCAGGGAGGGTGCTGGAGCTCCACACTTCCATAGGCAGGGAGGGTGCTGGAGCTCCACACTTCCATAGGCAGGGAGGGTGCTGGAGCTCCACACTTCCATAGGCAGGGAGGGTGCTGGAGCTCCACACTTCCATAGGCAGGGAGGGTGCTGGAGCTCCACACTTCCATAGGCAGGGAGGGTGCTGGAGCTCCACACTTCCATAGGCAGGGAGGGTGCTGGAGCTCCACACTTCCATAGGCAGGGAGGGTGCTGGAGCTCCACACTTCCATAGGCAGGGAGGGTGCTGGAGCTCCACACTTCCATAGGCAGGGAGGGTGCTGGAGCTCCACACTTCCATAGGCAGGGAGGGTGCTGGAGCTCCACACTTCCATAGGCAGGGAGGGTGCTGGAGCTCCACACTTCCATAGGCAGGGAGGGTGCTGGAGCTCCACACTTCCATAGGCAGGGAGGGTGCTGGAGCTCCACACTTCCATAGGCAGGGAGGGTGCTGGAGCTCCACACTTCCATAGGCAGGGAGGGTGCTGGAGCTCCACACTTCCATAGGCAGGGAGGGTGCTGGAGCTCCACACTTCCATAGGCAGGGAGGGTGCTGGAGCTCCACACTTCCATAGGCAGGGAGGGTGCTGGAGCTCCACACTTCCATAGGCAGGGAGGGTGCTGGAGCTCCACACTTCCATAGGCAGGGAGGGTGCTGGAGCTCCACACTTCCATAGGCAGGGAGGGTGCTGGAGCTCCACACTTCCATAGGCAGGGAGGGTGCTGGAGCTCCACACTTCCATAGGCAGGGAGGGTGCTGGAGCTCCACACTTCCATAGGCAGGGAGGGTGCTGGAGCTCCACACTTCCATAGGCAGGGAGGGTGCTGGAGCTCCACACTTCCATAGGCAGGGAGGGTGCTGGAGCTCCACACTTCCATAGGCAGGGAGGGTGCTGGAGCTCCACACTTCCATAGGCAGGGAGGGTGCTGGAGCTCCACACTTCCATAGGCAGGGAGGGTGCTGGAGCTCCACACTTCCATAGGCAGGGAGGGTGCTGGAGCTCCACACTTCCATAGGCAGGGAGGGTGCTGGAGCTCCACACTTCCATAGGCAGGGAGGGTGCTGGCACATCCACACTTCCAGCCACGGAGCATGCTGGCACTTCCACCTTGCTTGCTAAGTCGGCGTGATCTTGCCCAAAAAGTCCCTCCTCACCTCCAGCTGGAAGTGGAAAAAAATCCTCCACCTGCTTGGCCGAGGTTCTGGAAGCCAGCAGCTCGCAGAATGTTGCCAAAGTTTCACTGGAAGGAAAAGAAAAGAGAAGACCGAGTGCGCATTTCACCTACCGCTGAATGTCCACAAGAGGGAAGTGTCACTCCGTCGCAGAATCTGCGCCGACGCACTCGGCACCCTTCGAATTTATGGTGCCGGTGCGGGTGTTCTGGGTGCAAAAAGGCCGCCCAAGTGGTAGAAAAAAATCAGACTCCGTCTCTTAGGTCGAAATTAATGCCAAGTTTTGAAATGCGCTGGCAGGGGTGGACCAGGGCCCGTTAGAAGTGCTTAGCCGAGGTCCTGGAAGCCTAACCCGGCGTGTTCTTGTGCAAAAAGCCGCTCCCAAGCTCCAGCTGGAAGTGTAAAAAGAACCGGGCTGGATCAAAAAAAGAACCGGGCTGGATCAAAAAAGAACCGGGCGACCCGTTAGAAGTGCTTAGCCGAGGTCCTGGAAGCCTAACCCGGCGTGATCTTGTGCAAAAAGCCGCTGCTGAGCTCCAGCTGGAAGTGGAAAAAGAACCGGGCTGGATAAAAAAAGAACCGGGCTGGATCAAAAAAAGAACCGGGCGACCCGTTAAAATTGCTTAGCCGAGGTCCTGGAAGCCTAACACGGCGTGTTCTTGTGCAAAAAGCCGCTCCCGAGCTCCAGCTGGAAGTGTAAAAAGAACCGGGCTGGATAAAAAAAGAACCGGGCTGGATCAAAAAAGAACCGGGCGACCCGTTAAAATTGCTTAGCCGAGGTCCTGGAAGCCTAACACGGCGTGATCTTGTGCAAAAAGCCGCTCCCGAGCTCCAGCTGGAAGTGTAAAAAGAACCGGGCTGGATAAAAAAAAGAACCGGGCTGGATCAAAAAAGAACCGGGCGACCCGTTAAAATTGCTTAGCCGAGGTCCTGGAAGCCTAACACGGCGTGTTCTTGTGCAAAAAGCCGCTCCCGAGCTCCAGCTGGAAGTGTAAAAAGAACCAGGCTGGATAAAAAAAAGAACCGGGCTGGATCAAAAAAGAACCGGGCGACCCGTTAAAATTGCTTAGCCGAGGTCCTGGAAGCCTAACACGGCGTGTTGTTGTGCAAAAAGCCGCTCCCGAGCTCCAGCTGGAAGTGTAAAAAGAACCAGGCTGGATAAAAAAAAGAACCGGGCTGGATCAAAAAAGAACCGGGCGACCCGTTAAAATTGCTGAGCCGAGGTCCTGGAAGCCTAACACGGCGTGATCTTGTGCAAAAAGCCGCTCCCGAGCTCCAGCTGGAAGTGTAAAAAGAACCGGGCTGGATAAAAAAAAGAACCGGGCTGGATCAAAAAAAGAACCGGGCGACCCGTTAAAATTGCTTAGCCGAGGTCCTGGAAGCCTAACACGGCGTGTTGTTGTGCAAAAAGCCGCTCCCGAGCTCCAGCTGGAAGTGTAAAAAGAACCAGGCTGGATAAAAAAAGAACCGGGCTGGATCAAAAAAGAACCGGGCAACCCGTTAAAATTGCTTAGCCGAGGTCCTGGAAGCCTAACACGGCGTGATCTTTTGCAAAAAGCCGCTCCCGAGCTCCAGCTGGAAGTGTAAAAAGAACCGGGCTGGATTAAAAAAAAAGAACCGGGCTGGTTCAAAAAAGAACCGGGCGACCCGTTAAAATTGCTTAGCCGAGGTCCTGGAAGCCTAACACGGCGTGATCTTGTGCAAAAAGCCGCTCCCGAGCTCCAGCTGGAAGTGTAAAAAGAACCGGGCTGGATAAAAAAAAGAACCGGGCTGGATCAAAAAAGAACCGGGCGACCCGTTAAAATTGCTTAGCCGAGGTCCTGGAAGCCTAACACGGCGTGATCTTTTGCAAAAAGCCGCTCCCAAGCTCCAGCTGGAAGTGTAAAAAGAACCGGGCTGGATAAAAAAAAGAACCGGGCTGGATCAAAAAAGAACCGGGCGACCCGTTAAAATTGCTTAGCCGAGGTCCTGGAAGCCTAACACGGCGTGATCTTGTGCAAAAAGCCGCTCCCGAGCTCCAGCTGGAAGTGTAAAAAGAACCGGGCTGGATAAAAAAAAGAACCGGGCTGGATCAAAAAAGAACCGGGCGACCCGTTAAAATTGCTTAGCCGAGGTCCTGGAAGCCTAACACGGCGTGATCTTGTGCAAAAAGCCGCTCCCGAGCTCCAGCTGGAAGTGTAAAAAGAACCGGGCTGGATAAAAAAAAGAACCGGGCTGGATCAAAAAAAGAACCGGGCGACCCGTTAAAATTGCTTAGCCGAGGTCCTGGAAGCCTAACACGGCGTGTTGTTGTGCAAAAAGCCGCTCCCGAGCTCCAGCTGGAAGTGTAAAAAGAACCAGGCTGGATAAAAAAAGAACCGGGCTGGATCAAAAAAGAACCGGGCAACCCGTTAAAATTGCTTAGCCGAGGTCCTGGAAGCCTAACACGGCGTGATCTTTTGCAAAAAGCCGCTCCCGAGCTCCAGCTGGAAGTGTAAAAAGAACCGGGCTGGATTAAAAAAAAAGAACCGGGCTGGTTCAAAAAAGAACCGGGCGACCCGTTAAAATTGCTTAGCCGAGGTCCTGGAAGCCTAACACGGCGTGATCTTGTGCAAAAAGCCGCTCCCGAGCTCCAGCTGGAAGTGTAAAAAGAACCGGGCTGGATAAAAAAAAGAACCGGGCTGGATCAAAAAAGAACCGGGCGACCCGTTAAAATTGCTTAGCCGAGGTCCTGGAAGCCTAACACGGCGTGATCTTTTGCAAAAAGCCGCTCCCAAGCTCCAGCTGGAAGTGTAAAAAGAACCGGGCTGGATAAAAAAAAGAACCGGGCTGGATCAAAAAAGAACCGGGCGACCCGTTAAAATTGCTTAGCCGAGGTCCTGGAAGCCTAACACGGCGTGATCTTGTGCAAAAAGCCGCTCCCGAGCTCCAGCTGGAAGTGTAAAAAGAACCGGGCTGGATAAAAAAAAGAACCGGGCTGGATCAAAAAAGAACCGGGCGACCCGTTAAAATTGCTTAGCCGAGGTCCTGGAAGCCTAACACGGCGTGATCTTGTGCAAAAAGCCGCTCCCGAGCTCCAGCTGGAAGTGTAAAAAGAACCGGGCTGGATAAAAAAAAGAACCGGGCTGGATCAAAAAAAGAACCGGGCGACCCGTTAAAATTGCTTAGCCGAGGTCCTGGAAGCCTAACACGGCGTGTTGTTGTGCAAAAAGCCGCTCCCGAGCTCCAGCTGGAAGTGTAAAAAGAACCAGGCTGGATAAAAAAAGAACCGGGCTGGATCAAAAAAGAACCGGGCAACCCGTTAAAATTGCTTAGCCGAGGTCCTGGAAGCCTAACACGGCGTGATCTTTTGCAAAAAGCCGCTCCCGAGCTCCAGCTGGAAGTGTAAAAAGAACCAGGCTGGATAAAAAAAGAACCGGGCTGGATCAAAAAAGAACCGGGCGACCCGTTAAAATTGCTTAGCCGAGGTCCTGGAAGCCTAACCCGGCGTGATCTTGCCCGAAATTCGGCCTCTATACTTCCATTTTAGGTACCAGGCGCTCATAGTGTGTTGGTCCCACTAGTCAGTGTACTGGTCCCACTCGCTAGTGTACTGGTCCCCCTAGTCAGTGTACTCATCCAGTTACCCCCCGTTTTCCAAAACACCATCGGCACGTATAAGGGGGGGACTCCTGAGAGAGATGAGGTATATGGCAGCGCAACACCAATCCGCTCCGCGCTGGTTCCCATGTCGGCTACGGATGAATAAAACCAGCCTGTCCCCCCTGGAGCTCACGAGACACGGAATTTTTTCTAAGTGCCAACGGCTCTTCCGAGCAAACGTGTCCGCTCCGGCTGGTTCCCCCGTCGGCCTCGAATGACGAAAAATGCCGGTCTCCGCCCGGAGCTCATGACAAACGAAAAATTTTCTAAGTGCCAACGGCACTTGCGAGCGAATGTGTCCGCTCGGCGCTGGTTCCCGGGTCGAACCCGGAAGACGAAAAACGCCGGTCTCCGCCCGGAGCTCATGACAAACGAAAAATTTTCTAAGTGCCAACGGCACTAGCGAGCGAATGTGTCCGCTCGGCGCTGGTTCCCGGGTCGAACCCGGAAGACGAAAAACGCCGCTCTCCGCCCGGAGCTCATGACAAACGAAAAATTTTCTAAGTGCCAACGGCACTAGCGAGCGAATGTGTCCGCTCGGCGCTGGTTCCCGGGTCGGACCCGGAAGACGAAAAACGCCGGTCTCCGCCCGGAGCTCATGACAAACGAAAAATGTTCTAAGTGCCAACGGCACTAGCGAGCGAATGTGTCCGCTCGGCGCTGGTTCCCGGGTCGAACCCGGAAGACGAAAAACGCCGCTCTCCGCCCGGAGCTCATGACAAACGAAAAATTTTCTAAGTGCCAACGGCACTAGCGAGCGAATGTGTCCGCTCGGCGCTGGTTCCCGGGTCGAACCCGGAAGACGAAAAACGCCGCTCTCCGCCCGGAGCTCATGACAAACGAAAAATTTTCTAAGTGCCAACGGCACTAGCGAGCGAATGTGTCCGCTCGGCGCTGGTTCCCGGGTCGAACCCGGAAGACGAAAAACGCCGGTCCTCGCCCGGAGCTCATGACAAACGAAAAATTTTCTAAGTGCCAACGGCACTAGCGAGCGAATGTGTCCGCTCGGCGCTGGTTCCCGGGTCGAACCCGGAAGACGAAAAACGCCGGTCTCCGCCCGGAGCTCATGACAAACGAAAAATTTTCTAAGTGCCAACGGCACTAGCGAGCGAATGTGTCCGCTCGGCGCTGGTTCCCGGGTCGGACCCGGAAGACGAAAAACGCCGGTCCTCGCCTGGAGGTCCCAGCAAAATCGGCGAAAAAACGACTAAGTGTCAACTTTCGAAAAAACGGCTAAGTGTCGACTTTCGAAAAAACGGCTAAGTGTCAACTTTCGAAAAAACGGCTAAGTGTCAACTTTCGAAAAAACGACTAAGTGCCCACGGCTCTGCGGGGCTTGTGAGTCCGCCCCGCGCCGGTTCGGCGGTCGGCCTCAAAAAGCAAAAAATCAGCCTCTCTCCCTGGAGCTCACCAAAAATTTGTCGAAATTTTTCTAAGTTCTCCTCGAGGTACCAGGGGGTGAGGTACCCGGGCTAAGGTGCAGTACCTTTTTTGGTCTTCAGGTGCGCCAGAGTACAATGAAATGGTCCCAGTAGTCAGTGTACTCATCGACTTTCCCCCCGTTTTCCAAAGCACCTCGTTTACGAGTATGGAGGAGATGGTGCTGGTCTCCCCACGGCGTCGGACACGCCGTCCTCGACAGCACAAGGTCGGATAGAAGACCTGGAAAGCGCCGTGGCACGCGCTGGAGGTGGGCACTTTGGCGAAAAAACGACTAAGTGTCAACTTTCGAAAAAACGACTAAGTGTCAACTTTCGAAAAAACGGCTAAGTGTCAACTTTCGAAAAAACGACTAAGTGTCACCTCTCTGAAAAAATGGCAAAGTGTCGCCTCTCTGAAATTTTTCTAAGTGCCCACGGCTCTGCGGGCTCGTGCATCCGAGCCGCGCCGGTTCTGCAACCGGCCTAGAATGACGAAAAATAACGGTCTCCTCCTGGAGCTCACAGCCAATTGTGGCGAAAAAGTGGCAAAGTGCCCACGGCCCTGCCGAGCTTTGGCGTCCGCTCAGCGCCGGTGCCGCAGTCGGCCTCGAATGACGAAAAATGACGGTCTCCTCCTGGAGCTCACAGCCAACTTGGCAAAAAGTTTCTAAGTGCCCACGGCCCTGCCGAGCTTTGGCGTCCGCCCAGCGCCGGTTCCGCAGTCGGCCTCGAATGACGAAAAATAACGGTCTCCTCCTGGAGCTCACAGCCAACTTGGCAAAAAGTTTCTAAGTGCCCACGGCCCTGCCGAGCTTTGGCGTCCGCTCAGCGCCGGTGCCGCAGTCGGCCTCGAATGACGAAAAATGACGGTCTCCTCCTGGAGCTCACAGCCAACTTGGCAAAAAGTTTCTAAGTGCCCACGGCCCTGCCGAGCTTTGGCGTCCGCCCAGCGCCGGTTCCGCAGTCGGCCTCGAATGACGAAAAATAACGGTCTCCTCCTGGAGCTCACAGCCAACTTGGCAAAAAGTTTCTAAGTGCCCACGGCCCTGCCGAACTTTGGCGTCCGCTCAGCGCCGGTTCCGCAGTCGGCCTCGAATGACGAAAAATAACGGTCTCCTCCTGGAGCTCACAGCCAACTTGGCAAAAAGTTTCTAAGTGCCCACGGCCCTGCCGAACTTTGGCGTCCGCTCAGCGCCGGTTCCGCAGTCGGCCTCGAATGACGAAAAATAACGGTCTCCTCCTGGAGCTCACAGCCAACTTGGCAAAAAGTTTCTAAGTGCCCACGGCCCTGCCGAGCTTTGGCGTCCGCCCAGCGCCGGTTCCGCAGTCGGCCTCGAATGACGAAAAATAACGGTCTCCTCCTGGAGCTCACAGCCAACTTGGCAAAAAGTTTCTAAGTGCCCACGGCCCTGCCGAGCTTTGGCGTCCGCCCAGCGCCGGTTCCGCAGTCGGCCTCGAATGACGAAAAATAACGGTCTCCTCCTGGAGCTCACAGCCAACTTGGCAAAAAGTTTCTAAGTGCCCACGGCCCTGCCGAGCTTTGGCGTCCGCCCAGCGCCGGTTCCGCAGTCGGCCTCGAATGACGAAAAATAACGGTCTCCTCCTGGAGCTCACAGCCAACTTGGCAAAAAGTTTCTAAGTGCCCACGGCCCTGCCGAGCTTTGGCGTCCGCCCAGCGCCGGTTCCGCAGTCGGCCTCGAATGACGAAAAATAACGGTCTCCTCCTGGAGCTCACAGCCAACTTGGCAAAAAGTTTCTAAGTGCCCACGGCCCTGCCGAGCTTTGGCGTCCGCCCAGCGCCGGTTCCGCAGTCGGCCTCGAATGACGAAAAATAACGGTCTCCTCCTGGAGCTCACAGCCAACTTGGCAAAAAGTTTCTAAGTGCCCACGGCCCTGCCGAGCTTTGGCGTCCGCCCAGCGCCGGTTCCGCAGTCGGCCTCGAATGACGAAAAATAACGGTCTCCTCCTGGAGCTCACAGCCAACTTGGCAAAAAGTTTCTAAGTGCCCACGGCCCTGCCGAGCTTTGGCGTCCGCTCAGCGCCGGTTCCGCAGTCGGCCTCGAATGACGAAAAATAACGGTCTCCTCCTGGAGCTCACAGCCAACTTGGCAAAAAGTTTCTAAGTGCCCACGGCCCTGCCGAGCTTTGGCGTCCGCCCAGCGCCGGTTCCGCAGTCGGCCTCGAATGACGAAAAATAACGGTCTCCTCCTGGAGCTCACAGCCAACTTGGCAAAAAGTTTCTAAGTGCCCACGGCCCTGCCGAGCTTTGACGTCCGCCCAGCGCCGGTTCCGCAGTCGGCCTCGAATGACGAAAAATAACGGTCTCCTCCTGGAGCTCACAGCCAACTTGGCAAAAAGTTTCTAAGTGCCCACGGCCCTGCCGAGCTTTGGCGTCCGCCCAGCGCCGGTTCCGCAGTCGGCCTCGAATGACGAAAAATAACGGTCTCCTCCTGGAGCTCACAGCCAACTTGGCAAAAAGTTTCTAAGTGCCCACGGCCCTGCCGAGCTTTGGCGTCCGCCCAGCGCCGGTTCCGCAGTCGGCCTCGAATGACGAAAAATAACGGTCTCCTCCTGGAGCTCACAGCCAACTTGGCAAAAAGTTTCTAAGTGCCCACGGCCCTGCCGAGCTTTGGCGTCCGCCCAGCGCCGGTTCCGCAGTCGGCCTCGAATGACGAAAAATAACGGTCTCCTCCTGGAGCTCACAGCCAACTTGGCAAAAAGTTTCTAAGTGCCCACGGCCCTGCCGAGCTTTGGCGTCCGCCCAGCGCCGGTTCCGCAGTCGGCCTCGAATGACGAAAAATAACGGTCTCCTCCTGGAGCTCACAGCCAACTTGGCAAAAAGTTTCTAAGTGCCCACGGCCCTGCCGAGCTTTGGCGTCCGCCCAGCGCCGGTTCCGCAGTCGGCCTCGAATGACGAAAAATAACGGTCTCCTCCTGGAGCTCACAGCCAACTTGGCAAAAAGTTTCTAAGTGTCACATCTCTGAAAAAACGGCTAAGTGTCGACTTTCGAAAAAACGGCAAAGTGTCACATCTCTGAAAAAACGGCTAAGTGTCGACTTTCGAAAAAACGGCTAAGTGTCAACTTTCGAAAAAACGGCTAAGTGTCGCCTCTCTGAAAAAACGGCAAAGTGTCAACTTTCGAAAAAACGACAGAGTGTCGCCTCTCTGAAAAAACGACTAAGTGTCGACTCTGAGAAAATGGCAAAGTGCCCACGGCTCTGCGGGCTCGTGCATCCGACCCGCGCCGGTTCCCCAGCCGGCCTGAAATAAGGCAAAACCAGCCTCTCCGCCTGGAGCTCAGAGCCAACTTGGCGAATATTTTCTAAGTGCCCACGGCTCTGCGTGGCTACGGCGTCTGCCCAGCGCCGGTTCCTGGGTCGAACCCCGAGGACGAGGAATGCCGGTCTCCGCCTGGAGGTCCCAGCTTAATCGGCGAAAATTTTCTAAGTGCCCACGGCTCTGCCGGGCTCGTGCATCCGACCCGCGCCGGTTCCCCAGCCGGCCTGAAATAAGGCAAAACCAGGCTCTCCCCCTGGAGCTCAGAGCCAATTGTGGCGAAAAAACGACTAAGTGTCAACTTTCGAAAAAACGACTAAGTGTCAACTTTCCAAAAAAACGGCTAAGTGTCGACTTTCGAAAAAACGGCTAAGTGTCAACTTTCGAAAAAACGACTAAGTGTCGCCTCTGAAAAAACGACTAAGTGTCGCCTCTCTGAAAAAACGACTAAGTGCCCACGGCTCTGCGGGGCTTGTGAGTCCGCCCCGCGCCGGTTCGGCGGTCGGCCTCAAAAAGCGAAAAATCAGCCTCTCTCCCTGGAGCTCACCAAAAATTTGTCGAAATTTTTCTAAGTTCTCCTCGAGGTACCAGGGGGTGAGGTACCCGGGCTAAGGTGCAGTACCTTTTTTGGTCTTCAGGTGCGCCAGAGTACAATGAAATGGTCCCAGTAGTCAGTGTACTCATCGACTTTCCCCCCGTTTTCCAAAGCACCCCGTTTACGAGTATGGAGGAGATGGTGCTGGTCTCCCCACGGCGTCGGACACGCCGTCCTCGACAGCACAAGGTCGGATAGAAGACCTGAAAAGCGCCGTGGCACGCGCTGGAGGTGTCACTGTGGCGAAAAAGTGACTAAGTGTCAACTTTCGAAAAAACGGCTAAGTGTCAACTTTCGAAAAAACGGCTAAGTGTCAACTTTCGAAAAAACGGCTAAGTGTCAACTTTCGAAAAAACGACTAAGTGTCGCCTCTCTGAAAAAACGGCAAAGTGTCAACTTTCGAAAAAACGACTAAGTGTCAACTTTCGAAAAAACGACTAAGTGTCACCTCTCTGAAAAAATGGCAAAGTGTCAACTGCGAATGTGGTGGTGCATGGAAGGAAGTGGAGGACGGCCGCCTCCTTAAACACAGGCCGAAGAGGAGCGTCAGGGCCGGCTCCTTAAACACGGACCGAGTGTCGCCCTTAACACAGACCAAGCGGAGGACGGCCGCCTCCCTAAATACAGGCCGAACCGGAGCGCGAGGGCCGCTCCTTAAACACGGACCGAGTGTCGCCCTTAACACAGACCAAGGGGAGGACGGCCGCCTCCTTAAACACAGGCCGGAGAGGAGCGTCAGGGCCAGGCTCCTCAAACATGGACCGAGTGTCGCCCTTAACACAGACCAAGGGGAGGACGGCCGCCTCCTTAAACACAGGCCGGAGAGGAGCGTCAGGGCCAGGCTCCTCAAACATGGACCGAGTGTCGCCCTTAACACAGACCAAGGGGAGGACGGCCGCCTCCTTAAACACAGGCCGGAGAGGAGCGTCAGGGCCAGGCTCCTCAAACATGGACCGAGTGTCGCCCTTAACACGGACCAAGGGGAGGACGGCCGCCTCCTTAAACACAGGCCGGAGAGGAGCGTCAGGGCCAGGCTCCTCAAACATGGACCGAGTGTCGCCCTTAACACGGACCAAGGGGAGGACGGCCGCCTCCTTAAACACAGGCCGGAGAGGAGCGTCAGGGCCAGGCTCCTCAAACATGGACCGAGTGTCGCCCTTAACACGGACCAAGGGGAGGACGGCCGCCTCCTTAAACACAGGCCGGAGAGGAGCGTCAGGGCCAGGCTCCTCAAACATGGACCGAGTGTCGCCCTTAACACGGACCAAGGGGAGGACGGCCGCCTCCTTAAACACAGGCCGGAGAGGAGCGTCAGGGCCAGGCTCCTCAAACATGGACCGAGTGTCGCCCTTAACACGGACCAAGGGGAGGACGGCCGCCTCCTTAAACACAGGCCGGAGAGGAGCGTCAGGGCCAGGCTCCTCAAACATGGACCGAGTGTCGCCCTTAACACGGACCAAGGGGAGGACGGCCGCCTCCTTAAACACAGGCCGGAGAGGAGCGTCAGGGCCAGGCTCCTCAAACATGGACAGAGTGTCGCCCTTAACACAGACCAAGCGGAGGACGGCCGCCTCCCTAAATACAGGCCGAACCGGAGCGCGAGTGTCGCTCCTTAAACACGGACCGAGTGGAGGACGGCCGCCTCCTTAAACACAGGCCGAACAAAATGACACAAAGTGTCAACTGCGAATGTTGTCCATCCAAGGAAGGAGCGTGATGCCCGGCCGGCTCCTTAAACACAGGCCGAGAGTCGCCCCGGACGGTCCGCCTCGCGGCGCCCGTCTGCTCGGATAAAATGACACAAAGTGTCAACTACGAATGTTGTCCATCCAAGGAGGGAGCGTGATGCCCGGCCGGCTCCGAAAACACAGGCCGAGAGTCGCCCCGGACGGTCCGCCTCGCGGCGCCCGTCTGCTCGGATAAAATGACACAAAGTGTCAACTGCGAATGTTGTCCATCCAAGGAAGGAGCGTGATGCCCGGCCGGCTCCTTAAATACAGGCCGAGAGTCGCCCCGGACGGTCCGCCTCGCGGCGCCCGCCCGCTCGGATAAAATGACACAAAGTGTCAACTACGAATGTTGTCCATCCAAGGAAGGAGCGTGATGCCCGGCCGGCTCCTTAAACACAGGCCGAGAGTCGCCCCGGACGGTCGCCTCGCGGCGCCCGTCTGCTCGGATAAAATGACACAAAGTGTCAACTACGAATGTTGTCCATCCAAGGAGGGAGCGTGATGCCCGGCCGGCTCCGAAAACACAGGCCGAGAGTCGCCCCGGACGGTCCGCCTCGCGGCGCCCGTCCGCTCGGATAAAATGACACAAAGTGTCAACTACGAATGTTGTCCATCCAAGGAGGGAGCGTGAGGCCCGGCCGGCTCCGAAAACACAGGCCGAGAGTCGCCCCGGACGGTCCGCCTCTCGAGGCGCCCGCCCGCTCGGATAAAATGACACAAAGTGTCAACTACGAATGTTGTCCATCCAAGGAGGGAGCGTGATGCCCGGCCGGCTCCGAAAACACAGGCCGAGATTCGACCCCGGACGGGCCGTCTTCTCCCGGCGCCCGCCCGCGTACGCCCCCCATCCCCGGTCGCCCGTCTGCTCCCGGTGGGCCTCCGAGTACCCCCTCACCCAACTGACCGACTGGCACTCATGACCCGCCTTGGTAGGGCCTCCATCGGCCTCGGCTCGTCCGACGTCGGGTGGACGGTTCCTACCCACTGCGGGTCGCACTCTAGCGCCCCGGCCGCTGCGTGAGCGTGCGCTCCCCGCGCCGCCCCGCAGGCCCCGGCGCGACCGTACTGCGGCGAGACCGAGACGACCCGGTTTGGCATCCATCCCACCTAGCCACGATCCACGGAGGCCGAGCGAGCGGCTGAGTGTCGGGCGCCGCGCGTGCGAGCGTCCGCCGGCCGCGCCGGTCCTTCCGCGAATGTCGTTTCTCAAACCCTCCGGCTTGATAGCGGCGGCACCACGGGAAGCCGTCCACACACACCGTCCGACCTCTATCCGAAAAGCCTTCCCGACCAACCGCGGTCGCGGGGGCGTCTGTCGCTCCGCATCGGGGGGGCGTATGGCTTCCGCGCTACGCGCTGCGGGCTCGGGGGGGCCGCAACGGCTGAGTCTGACTCGGCCGGGGCGCAGCTTCCCTCCCGGCAGTCAGCAATAGTGCCGATCGCGCCTGCCACCAGCCCCCTCCCCGACGGGTTCGTCGGCGCCGGCTGGCCGCCGTCCGCCTTCGTTCCCCGAGGGTTCCCAACCAGCGCCGATCCAACTCCGCATCCTGGCCGCACGCAGTGCGTGCCTCGCGCGGGTAAGTCGCCGGCGCAGCGCCGCAGCTCCCGACCCCCGCGTACGGGAATAGTTGAGGGCCTCAGCGGGCCGCACCGACCGAGTCCGACTCGGGCCGGGGCGCAGATTCCCGCTTGGGTGACCGAACGTTCTCTGCTCGGGCCGGAGGGCCGACGCCCGTCCCCCCCCGTCGTCCCCCACGGACCGCCTCCGAGGCCACTTCGCACGGCTCATCCTCGGCTCCCTACCAATGCTTAATCGATGGGGCCGCCCGGCCGGATTCGCGCCCCCCTGTCCACCGCGAGTCTCCCCAGACTAACCCGAGTTACCGCCCAGCTCGCCTAACCTTGCACTCGCTCTGCCAAACGGTCGTGTAGTCGGCGGGCCGTCCTACGGGTCGCCCTCCCTCCCCAAACGCGCGGCGGGATAGCGGCAAGGCGGCGGCGGCGGCCAGCGGCGTCGGGGCGCTCGCACCGGAGAAGAGGCGTCTTACGAGGCCGGGCGCAGCTCCCTCTCGTTTACTTGCTGAGTAGCGGCGCTCGAAGGTTCCGCGGCGAGCGCGGCTCATCCCATTGAATGTCCCTGCACCAGGCTCCATCGAAGGGCCGCCCGGCCGGATTCGCACCCCCCTGTCCACCGCGAAGTCCCCTCGACTAACCCGAGTTACCGCCCAGTTCGCCTAAC
>NW_028232468.1:0-25000 GCF_054491065.1 Syngnathus leptorhynchus | reverse complement strand
GAGGGTGCTGGATCATCCATACTTCCATAGCTCCAGAGCTCCATAGCCCCGGAGCTCCATAGCCCCGGAGCTCCATAGCCCCGGAGCTCCATAGCTCCATAGCCCCGGAGCTCCATAGCCCCGGAGCTCCATAGCCCCGGAGCTCCATAGCCCCGGAGCTCCATAGCCCCGGAGCTCCATAGCTCCATAGCCCCGGAGCTCCATAGACCCGGAGCTCCATAGCCCCGGAGCTCCATAGCTCCATAGCCCCGGAGCTCCATAGCCCCGGAGCTCCATAGCCCCGGAGCTCCATAGCCCCGGAGCTCCATAGCCCCAGAGCTCCATACTTCCATAGCCCCAGAGCTCCATAGCTCCATACTTCCATAGCTCCAGCCGCGGAGGGTGCTGGCTGGTGGCTCCATAGCTCCATACTTCCATACTTGCAGCCACGGAGTTGGCTAAAATTGCACTAAGTGCGAAAGCCCATTCATTTACAACGGCGTGTCCGCCAGGCGGCGACATTTCCCCGTTACCGGTGGCTGCGCGGCGGGTGAGTGACAGAGCTTATCCGAGCGGCTGGAACTCTGCGCCGGCGTGGTCGAGCGTGAGGCCCCGGCCCTTTGGCTGCCTGGTACCTAAAACACTTCCATTGATCCAGCCACGGAGGGTGCTGGCTGGTGGCTCCATAGCTCCATAGCTCCATAGCACCAGAGCTCCATAGCTCCATAGCACCAGAGCTCCATAGCTCCATAGCACCAGAGCTCCATAGCTCCATAGCACCAGAGCTCCATAGCTCCATAGCACCAGAGCTCCATAGCTCCATAGCTCCAGGGCTCCATAGCTCCAGGGCTCCATAGCTCCATAGCTCCAGGGCTCCATAGCTCCATACCTCCAGAGCTCCATAGCTCCAGCCTGGGTGGCTGGTGGCTCCATAGCTCCATACTTCCATAGCTCCAGTCAGAGAGTGTGCTAAAATTGCACTAAGTGCGAAAGCCCATTCATTTACAACGGCGTGTCCGCCAGGCGGCGACATTTCCCCGTTACCGGTGGCTGCGTGGCGGGTGAGTGACAGAGCTTATCCGAGCGGCTGGAACTCTGCGCCGGCGTGGTCGAGCGTGAGGCCCCGGCCCTTTGGCTGCCTGGTACCTAAAACACTTCCATTGATCCAGCCACGGAGGGTGCTGGCTGGTGGCTCCATAGCTCCATACCTCCAGAGCTCCAGAGCTCCATAGCACCAGAGCTCCATAGCTCCATAGCACCAGAGCTCCATAGCACCAGAGCTCCATAGCTCCATAGCACCAGAGCTCCATAGCTCCATAGCACCAGAGCTCCATAGCTCCATAGCACCAGAGCTCCATAGCTCCATAGCACCAGAGCTACATAGCTCCATAGCACCAGAGCTCCATAGCTCCATAGCACCAGAGCTCCATAGCTCCATAGCACCAGAGCTCCATAGCTCCATAGCACCAGAGCTCCATAGCTCCATAGCTCCAGGGCTCCATAGCTCCAGGGCTCCATAGCTCCAGGGCTCCATAGCTCCATACCTCCAGAGCTCCATAGCTCCAGCCTGGGTGGCTGGTGGCTCCATAGCTCCATACTTCCATAGCTCCAGTCAGAGAGTTGGCGAAAATTGCACTAAGTGCGAAAGCCCATTCATTTACAACGGCGTGTCCGCCAGGCGGCGACATTTCCCCGTTACCGGTGGCTGCGTGGCGGGTGAGTGACAGAGCTTATCCGAGCGGCTGGAACTCTGCGCCGGCGTGGTCGAGCGTGAGGCCCCGGCCCTTTGGCTGCCTGGTACCTAAAACACTTCCATTGATCCAGCCACGGAGGGTGCTGGCTGGTGGCTCCATAGCTCCATAGCTCCATAGCACCAGAGCTCCATAGCTCCATAGCACCAGAGCTCCATAGCTCCATAGCACCAGAGCTCCATAGCTCCATAGCACCAGAGCTCCATAGCTCCATAGCACCAGAGCTCCATAGCTCCATAGCACCAGAGCTCCATAGCTCCATAGCACCAGAGCTCCATAGCTCCATAGCACCAGAGCTCCATAGCTCCATAGCACCAGAGCTCCATAGCTCCATAGCACCAGAGCTCCATAGCTCCATAGCACCAGAGCTCCATAGCTCCATAGCACCAGAGCTCCATAGCTCCATAGCACCAGAGCTCCATAGCTCCATAGCTCCAGCCTGGGTGGCTGGTGGCTCCATAGCTCCATACTTCCATAGCTCCAGTCAGAGAGTGTGCTAAAATTGCACTAAGTGCGAAAGCCCATTCATTTACAACGGCGTGTCCACAAGGCGGCGACATTTCCCCGTTACCGGTGGCTGCGCGGCGGGTGAGTGACAGAGCTTATCCGAGCGGCTGGAACTCTGCGCCGGCGTGGTCGAGCGTGAGGCCTCGGCCCTTTGGCTGCCTGGTACCTAAAACACTTCCATTGATCCAGCCACGGAGGGTGCTGGCTGGTGGCTCCATAGCTCCATAGCTCCATACCTCCAGAGCTCCAGAGCTCCATAGCACCAGAGCTCCATAGCTCCATAGCACCAGAGCTCCATAGCACCAGAGCTCCATAGCTCCATAGCACCAGAGCTCCATAGCTCCATAGCACCAGAGCTCCATAGCTCCATAGCACCAGAGCTCCATAGCTCCATAGCTCCATAGCACCAGAGCTCCATAGCTCCATAGCACCAGAGCTCCATAGCTCCATAGCACCAGAGCTCCATAGCTCCATAGCACCAGAGCTCCATAGCTCCATAGCACCAGAGCTCCATAGCTCCATAGCACCAGAGCTCCATAGCTCCATAGCACCAGAGCTCCATAGCTCCATAGCACCAGAGCTCCATAGCTCCATAGCACCAGAGCTCCATAGCTCCATAGCACCAGAGCTCCATAGCTCCATAGCACCAGAGCTCCATAGCTCCATAGCTCCAGCCTGGGTGGCTGGTGGCTCCATAGCTCCATACTTCCATAGCTCCAGTCAGAGAGTGTGCTAAAATTGCACTAAGTGCGAAAGCCCATTCATTTACAACGGCGTGTCCACAAGGCGGCGACATTTCCCCGTTACCGGTGGCTGCGCGGCGGGTGAGTGACAGAGCTTATCCGAGCGGCTGGAACTCTGCGCCGGCGTGGTCGAGCGTGAGGCCTCGGCCCTTTGGCTGCCTGGTACCTAAAACACTTCCATTGATCCAGCCACGGAGGGTGCTGGCTGGTGGCTCCATAGCTCCATAGCTCCATACCTCCAGAGCTCCAGAGCTCCATAGCACCAGAGCTCCATAGCTCCATAGCACCAGAGCTCCATAGCACCAGAGCTCCATAGCTCCATAGCACCAGAGCTCCATAGCTCCATAGCACCAGAGCTCCATAGCTCCATAGCACCAGAGCTCCATAGCTCCATAGCTCCATAGCACCAGAGCTCCATAGCTCCATAGCACCAGAGCTCCATAGCTCCATAGCACCAGAGCTCCATAGCTCCATAGCACCAGAGCTCCATAGCTCCATAGCACCAGAGCTCCATAGCTCCATAGCACCAGAGCTCCATAGCTCCATAGCACCAGAGCTCCATAGCTCCATAGCACCAGAGCTCCATAGCTCCATAGCACCAGAGCTCCATAGCTCCATAGCACCAGAGCTCCATAGCTCCATAGCACCAGAGCTCCATAGCTCCATAGCTCCAGCCTGGGTGGCTGGTGGCTCCATAGCTCCATACTTCCATAGCTCCAGTCAGAGAGTGTGCTAAAATTGCACTAAGTGCGAAAGCCCATTCATTTACAACGGCGTGTCCACAAGGCGGCGACATTTCCCCGTTACCGGTGGCTGCGCGGCGGGTGAGTGACAGAGCTTATCCGAGCGGCTGGAACTCTGCGCCGGCGTGGTCGAGCGTGAGGCCTCGGCCCTTTGGCTGCCTGGTACCTAAAACACTTCCATTGATCCAGCCACGGAGGGTGCTGGCTGGTGGCTCCATAGCTCCATACCTCCAGAGCTCCAGAGCTCCATAGCACCAGAGCTCCATAGCTCCATAGCACCAGAGCTCCATAGCACCAGAGCTCCATAGCTCCATAGCACCAGAGCTCCATAGCTCCATAGCACCAGAGCTCCATAGCTCCATAGCACCAGAGCTCCATAGCTCCATAGCTCCATAGCACCAGAGCTCCATAGCTCCATAGCACCAGAGCTCCATAGCTCCATAGCACCAGAGCTCCATAGCTCCATAGCACCAGAGCTCCATAGCTCCATAGCACCAGAGCTCCATAGCTCCATAGCACCAGAGCTCCATAGCTCCATAGCACCAGAGCTCCATAGCTCCATAGCACCAGAGCTCCATAGCTCCATAGCACCAGAGCTCCATAGCTCCATAGCTCCAGGGCTCCATAGCTCCATAGCTCCAGGGCTCCATAGCTCCAGGGCTCCAGGGCTCCATAGCTCCAGGGCTCCATAGCTCCAGGGCTCCAGGGCTCCATAGCTCCATACCTCCAGAGCTCCATACCTCCAGAGCTCCAGAGCTCCATAGCACCAGAGCTCCATGGCTTCAGAGCTCCATAGCACCATAGCTCCATACCTCCAGAGCTCCAGGGCTCCATAGCTCCATAGCTCCATAGCTCCATAGCTCCATACCTCCAGAGCTCCATAGCACCAGAGCTCCATGGCTCCATAGCTCCAGCCTGGGTGGCTGGTGGCTCCATAGCTCCATACTTCCATAGCTCCAGTCAGAGAGTTGGCGAAAATTGCACTAAGTGCGAAAGCCCATTCATTTACAACGGCGTGTCCGCCAGGCGGCGACATTTCCCCGTTACCGGTGGCTGCGCGGCGGGTGAGTGACAGAGCTTATCCGAGCGGCTGGAACTCTGCGCCGGCGTGGTCGAGCGGCTGGCCTCGGTAGTTGAGGTACCAGGGGTGGGGCGGGGAGCTCCAGGCGGGTCTTGTGAGAGAGTGAAGCCGAGCGGCTGGAACTCTCGGCCGGCCTGGTCGAGCGGCTGGCCTCGGTAGTTGAGGTACCAGGGGCGGGCTGGGGAGCTCCAGGCGGGGCTTGTGAGAGAGTGAAGCCGAGCGGCTGGAACTCTGGGCCGGCCTGGTCGAGCGGCTGGCCTCGGTAGTTGAGGTACCAGGGGTGGGCTGGGGAGCTCCAGGCGGGGCTTGTGAGAGAGTGTAGCCGAGCGGCTGGAACTCTGGGCCGGCGTGGTTGAGCAGCATGCCCGCGGAGGTGGCTCTTCCATAGGCAGGGAGGGTGCTGGAGCTCCACACTTCCATAGGCAGGGAGGGTGCTGGAGCTCCACACTTCCATAGGCAGGGAGGGTGCTGGAGCTCCACACTTCCATAGGCAGGGAGGGTGCTGGAGCTCCACACTTCCATAGGCAGGGAGGGTGCTGGAGCTCCACACTTCCATAGGCAGGGAGGGTGCTGGAGCTCCACACTTCCATAGGCAGGGAGGGTGCTGGAGCTCCACACTTCCATAGGCAGGGAGGGTGCTGGAGCTCCACACTTCCATAGGCAGGGAGGGTGCTGGAGCTCCACACTTCCATAGGCAGGGAGGGTGCTGGAGCTCCACACTTCCATAGGCAGGGAGGGTGCTGGAGCTCCACACTTCCATAGGCAGGGAGGGTGCTGGAGCTCCACACTTCCATAGGCAGGGAGGGTGCTGGAGCTCCACACTTCCATAGGCAGGGAGGGTGCTGGAGCTCCACACTTCCATAGGCAGGGAGGGTGCTGGAGCTCCACACTTCCATAGGCAGGGAGGGTGCTGGAGCTCCACACTTCCATAGGCAGGGAGGGTGCTGGAGCTCCACACTTCCATAGGCAGGGAGGGTGCTGGAGCTCCACACTTCCATAGGCAGGGAGGGTGCTGGAGCTCCACACTTCCATAGGCAGGGAGGGTGCTGGAGCTCCACACTTCCATAGGCAGGGAGGGTGCTGGAGCTCCACACTTCCATAGGCAGGGAGGGTGCTGGAGCTCCACACTTCCATAGGCAGGGAGGGTGCTGGAGCTCCACACTTCCATAGGCAGGGAGGGTGCTGGAGCTCCACACTTCCATAGGCAGGGAGGGTGCTGGAGCTCCACACTTCCATAGGCAGGGAGGGTGCTGGAGCTCCACACTTCCATAGGCAGGGAGGGTGCTGGAGCTCCACACTTCCATAGGCAGGGAGGGTGCTGGAGCTCCACACTTCCATAGGCAGGGAGGGTGCTGGAGCTCCACACTTCCATAGGCAGGGAGGGTGCTGGAGCTCCACACTTCCATAGGCAGGGAGGGTGCTGGAGCTCCACACTTCCATAGGCAGGGAGGGTGCTGGAGCTCCACACTTCCATAGCTCCAGCCACGGAGGGTGCTGGCACATCCACACTTCCAGCCACGGAGCATGCTGGCACTTCCACCTTGCTTGCTAAGTCGGCGTGATCTTGCCCAAAAAGTCCCTCCTCACCTCCAGCTGGAAGTGGAAAAAAATCCTCCACCTGCTTGGCCGAGGTTCTGGAAGCCAGCAGCTCGCAGAATGTTGCCAAAGTTTCACTGGAAGGAAAAGAAAAGAGAAGACCGAGTGCGCATTTCACCTACCGCCGAATGTCCACAAGAGGGAAGTGTCACTCCGTCGCAGAATCTGCGCCGACGCACTCGGCACCCTTCGAATTTATGGTGCCGGTGCGGGTGTTCTGGGTGCAAAAAGGCCGCCCAAGTGGTAGAAAAAAATCAGACTTCGTCTCTTAGGTCGAAATTAATGCCAAGTTTTGAAATGCGCTGGCAGGGGTGGACCAGGGCCCGTTAGAAGTGCTTAGCCGAGGTCCTGGAAGCCTAACCCGGCGTGATCTTGTGCAAAAAGCCGCTGCTGAGCTCCAGCTGGAAGTGTAAAAAGAACCGGGCTGGATCAAAAAAAGAACCGGGCGGCCCGTTAAAATTGCTTAGCCGAGGTCCTGGAACCCTAACCCGGCGTGATCTTGTGCAAAAAGCCGCTGCTGAGCTCCAGCTGGAAGTGTAAAAAGAACCGGGCTGGTTCAAAAAAAGAACCGGGCGACCCGTTAGAAGTGCTTAGCCGAGGTCCTGGAAGCCTAACCCGGCGTGATCTTGTGCAAAAAGCCGCTGCTGAGCTCCAGCTGGAAGTGGAAAAAGAACCGGGCTGGATCAAAAAAGAACCGGGCGACCCGTTAAAATTGCTTAGCCGAGGTCCTGGAAGCCTAACACGGCGTGATCTTGTGCAAAAAGCCGCTCCCGAGCTCCAGCTGGAAGTGTAAAAAGAACCAGGCTGGATAAAAAAAAGAACCGGGCTGGATCAAAAAAGAACCGGGCGACCCGTTAAAATTGCTTAGCCGAGGTCCTGGAAGCCTAACACGGCGTGATCTTGTGCAAAAAGCCGCTCCCGAGCTCCAGCTGGAAGTTTAAAAAGAACCGGGCTGGATAAAAAAAAGAACCGGGCTGGTTCAAAAAAGAACCGGGCGACCCGTTAAAATTGCTTAGCCGAGGTCCTGGAAGCCTAACACGGCGTGATCTTGTGCAAAAAGCCGCTCCCGAGCTCCAGCTGGAAGTTTAAAAAGAACCGGGCTGGATCAAAAAAAGAACCGGGCTGGATAAAAAAAGAACCGGGCTGGATCAAAAAAGAACCGGGCGACCCGTTAAAATTGCCCCAGAGCTCCATAGCTCCAGAGCTCCATACTTCCATAGCTCCAGAGCTCCAGCCTGTCTGGTGGCTCCATAGCTCCATAGCTCCATACTTGCAACCACGGAGCTGGCGAAAATTGCACTAAGTGCGAAAGCCCATTCATTTACAAGGGCGTGTCCACAAGGGGGCGACATTTCCCCGTTACCGGTGGCTGCTTAGCGGGAGAGTGACAGAGCTTATCCGAGCGGCTGGAACTCTGGGCCGGCCTGGTTGAGCGGCTGGCCTCGGTAGTTGAGGTACCAGGGGCGGGCTGGGGAGCTCCAGGCGGGGCTTGTGAGAGAGTGAAGCCGAGCGGCTGGAACTCTGCGCCGGCGTGGTTGAGCCACGGAGGGTGCTGGCTGGTGGCTCCATAGCTCCATAGCTCCATAGCTCCATAGCTCCATACTTCCATAGCTCCAGAGCTCCATAGCCCCAGAGCTCCATAGCTCCATACTTCCATAGCTCCATACTTCCATAGCTCCATAGCTCCATAGCTCCATAGCTCCATAGCTCCATACTTCCATAGCTCCAGAGCTCCATAGCTCCATACTTCCATAGCTCCATAGCTCCATACTTCCATACTTCCATAGCTCCATAGCTCCATACTTCCATACTTCCATAGCTCCATAGCTCCATACTTCCATAGATCCATAGCTCCATACTTCCATAGCTCCATAGCTCCAGGCACGGAGGGTGCTGGAGCTCCACACTTCCATAGCCACGGGGGGTGCTGGAGCTCCACACTTCCATAGGCAGGGAGGGTGCTGGAGCTCCACACTTCCATAGGCAGGGAGGGTGCTGGAGCTCCACACTTCCATAGGCAGGGAGGGTGCTGGAGCTCCACACTTCCATAGGCAGGGAGGGTGCTGGAGCTCCACACTTCCATAGGCAGGGAGGGTGCTGGAGCTCCACACTTCCATAGGCAGGGAGGGTGCTGGAGCTCCACACTTCCATAGGCAGGGAGGGTGCTGGAGCTCCACACTTCCATAGGCAGGGAGGGTGCTGGAGCTCCACACTTCCATAGGCAGGGAGGGTGCTGGAGCTCCACACTTCCATAGGCAGGGAGGGTGCTGGAGCTCCACACTTCCATAGGCAGGGAGGGTGCTGGAGCTCCACACTTCCATAGGCAGGGAGGGTGCTGGAGCTCCACACTTCCATAGGCAGGGAGGGTGCTGGAGCTCCACACTTCCATAGGCAGGGAGGGTGCTGGAGCTCCACACTTCCATAGGCAGGGAGGGTGCTGGAGCTCCACACTTCCATAGGCAGGGAGGGTGCTGGAGCTCCACACTTCCATAGGCAGGGAGGGTGCTGGAGCTCCACACTTCCATAGGCAGGGAGGGTGCTGGAGCTCCACACTTCCATAGGCAGGGAGGGTGCTGGAGCTCCACACTTCCGTAGGCAGGGAGGGTGCTGGAGCTCCACACTTCCATAGGCAGGGAGGGTGCTGGAGCTCCACACTTCCATAGGCAGGGAGGGTGCTGGAGCTCCACACTTCCATAGGCAGGGAGGGTGCTGGAGCTCCACACTTCCATAGGCAGGGAGAGTGCTGGAGCTCCACACTTCCATAGGCACGGAGGGTGCTGGAGCTCCACACTTCCATAGGCAGGGAGGGTGCTGGAGCTCCACACTTCCGTAGGCAGGGAGGGTGCTGGAGCTCCACACTTCCATAGGCAGGGAGGGTGCTGGAGCTCCACACTTCCATAGGCAGGGAGGGTGCTGGAGCTCCACACTTCCATAGGCAGGGAGGGTGCTGGAGCTCCACACTTCCATAGGCAGGGAGAGTGCTGGAGCTCCACACTTCCATAGGCACGGAGGGTGCTGGAGCTCCACACTTCCATAGGCAGGGAGGGTGCTGGAGCTCCACACTTCCGTAGGCAGGGAGGGTGCTGGAGCTCCACACTTCCGTAGGCAGGGAGGGTGCTGGAGCTCCACACTTCCGTAGGCAGGGAGGGTGCTGGAGCTCCACACTTCCATAGGCAGGGAGGGTGCTGGAGCTCCACACTTCCATAGGCAGGGAGGGTGCTGGAGCTCCACACTTCCATAGGCAGGGAGGGTGCTGGCACATCCACACTTCCAGCCACGGAGCATGCTGGCACTTCCACCTTGCTTGCTAAGTCGGCGTGATCTTGCCCAAAAAGTCCCTCCTCACCTCCAGCTGGAAGTGGAAAAAAATCCTCCACCTGCTTGGCCGAGGTTCTGGAAGCCAGCAGCTCGCAGAATGTTGCCAAAGTTTCACTGGAAGGAAAAGAAAAGAGAAGACCGAGTGCGCATTTCACCTACCGCCGAATGTCCACAAGAGGGAAGTGTCACTCCGTCGCAGAATCTGCGCCGACGCACTCGGCACCCTTCGAATTTATGGTGCCGGTGCGGGTGTTCTGGGTGCAAAAAGGCCGCCCAAGTGGTAGAAAAAAATCAGACTTCGTCTCTTAGGTCGAAATTAATGCCAAGTTTTGAAATGCGCTGGCAGGGGTGGACCAGGGCCCGTTACAAGTGCTTAGCCGAGGTCCTGGAAGCCTAACCCGGCGTGATCTTGTGCAAAAAGCCGCTGCTGAGCTCCAGCTGGAAGTGGAAAAAGAACCGGGCTGGATCAAAAAAAGAACCGGGCGGCCCGTTGAAATTGCTTAGCCGAGGTCCTGGAACCCTAACCCGGCGTGATCTTGTGCAAAAAGCCGCTGCTGAGCTCCAGCTGGAAGTGTAAAAAGAACCGGGCTGGTTCAAAAAAAGAACCGGGCGACCCGTTAGAAGTGCTTAGCCGAGGTCCTGGAAGCCTAACCCGGCGTGATCTTGTGCAAAAAGCCGCTGCTGAGCTCCAGCTGGAAGTGGAAAAAGAACCGGGCTGGATCAAAAAAGAACCGGGCGACCCGTTAAAATTGCTTAGCCGAGGTCCTGGAAGCCTAACACGGCGTGATCTTGTGCAAAAAGCCGCTCCCGAGCTCCAGCTGGAAGTGTAAAAAGAACCAGGCTGGATAAAAAAAAGAACCGGGCTGGATCAAAAAAGAACCGGGCGACCCGTTAAAATTGCTTAGCCGAGGTCCTGGAAGCCTAACCCGGCGTGATCTTGTGCAAAAAGCCGCTCCCGAGCTCCAGCTGGAAGTTTAAAAAGAACCGGGCTGGATAAAAAAAAGAACCGGGCTGGTTCAAAAAAGAACCGGGCGACCCGTTAAAATTGCTTAGCCGAGGTCCTGGAAGCCTTACACGGCGTGTTCTTGTGCAAAAAGCCGCTCCCGAGCTCCAGCTGGAAGTGTAAAAAGAACCGGGCTGGATAAAAAAAAGAACCGGGCTGGTTCAAAAAAGAACCGGGCGACCCGTTAAAATTGCTTAGCCGAGGTCCTGGAAGCCTAACACGGCGTGTTCTTGTGCAAAAAGCCGCTCCCGAGCTCCAGCTGGAAGTGTAAAAAGAACCGGGCTGGATAAAAAAAAGAACCGGGCTGGATCAAAAAAGAACCGGGCGACCCGTTAAAATTGCTTAGCCGAGGTCCTGGAAGCCTAACACGGCGTGTTCTTGTGCAAAAAGCCGCTCCCGAGCTCCAGCTGGAAGTTTAAAAAGAACCGGGCTGGATCAAAAAAAGAACCGGGCTGGTTCAAAAAAGAACCGGGCGACCCGTTAAAATTGCTTAGCCGAGGTCCTGGAAGCCTTACACGGCGTGTTCTTGTGCAAAAAGCCGCTCCCGAGCTCCAGCTGGAAGTGTAAAAAGAACCGGGCTGGATCAAAAAAAGAACCGGGCTGGATAAAAAAAGAACCGGGCTGGATCAAAAAAGAACCGGGCGACCCGTTAAAATTGCCCCAGAGCTCCATAGCTCCAGAGCTCCATACTTCCATAGCTCCAGAGCTCCAGCCTGTCTGGTGGCTCCATAGCTCCATAGCTCCATACTTGCAACCACGGAGCTGGCGAAAATTGCACTAAGTGCGAAAGCCCATTCATTTACAAGGGCGTGTCCACAAGGGGGCGACATTTCCCCGTTACCGGTGGCTGCTTAGCGGGAGAGTGACAGAGCTTATCCGAGCGGCTGGAACTCTGGGCCGGCCTGGTTGAGCGGCTGGCCTCGGTAGTTGAGGTACCAGGGGCGGGCTGGGGAGCTCCAGGCGGGGCTTGTGAGAGAGTGAAGCCGAGCGGCTGGAACTCTGCGCCGGCGTGGTTGAGCCACGGAGGGTGCTGGCTGGTGGCTCCATAGCTCCATAGCTCCATAGCTCCATAGCTCCATACTTCCATAGCTCCAGAGCTCCATAGCCCCAGAGCTCCATAGCTCCATACTTCCATAGCTCCATACTTCCATAGCTCCATAGCTCCATAGCTCCATAGCTCCATAGCTCCATACTTCCATAGCTCCAGAGCTCCATAGCTCCATACTTCCATAGCTCCATAGCTCCATACTTCCATACTTCCATAGCTCCATAGCTCCATACTTCCATACTTCCATAGCTCCATAGCTCCATACTTCCATAGATCCATAGCTCCATACTTCCATAGCTCCATAGCTCCAGGCACGGAGGGTGCTGGAGCTCCACACTTCCATAGCCACGGGGGGTGCTGGAGCTCCACACTTCCATAGGCAGGGAGGGTGCTGGAGCTCCACACTTCCATAGGCAGGGAGGGTGCTGGAGCTCCACACTTCCATAGGCAGGGAGGGTGCTGGAGCTCCACACTTCCATAGGCAGGGAGGGTGCTGGAGCTCCACACTTCCATAGGCAGGGAGGGTGCTGGAGCTCCACACTTCCATAGGCAGGGAGGGTGCTGGAGCTCCACACTTCCATAGGCAGGGAGGGTGCTGGAGCTCCACACTTCCATAGGCAGGGAGGGTGCTGGAGCTCCACACTTCCATAGGCAGGGAGGGTGCTGGAGCTCCACACTTCCATAGGCAGGGAGGGTGCTGGAGCTCCACACTTCCATAGGCAGGGAGGGTGCTGGAGCTCCACACTTCCATAGGCAGGGAGGGTGCTGGAGCTCCACACTTCCATAGGCAGGGAGGGTGCTGGAGCTCCACACTTCCATAGGCAGGGAGGGTGCTGGAGCTCCACACTTCCATAGGCAGGGAGGGTGCTGGAGCTCCACACTTCCATAGGCAGGGAGGGTGCTGGAGCTCCACACTTCCATAGGCAGGGAGGGTGCTGGAGCTCCACACTTCCATAGGCAGGGAGGGTGCTGGAGCTCCACACTTCCATAGGCAGGGAGGGTGCTGGAGCTCCACACTTCCGTAGGCAGGGAGGGTGCTGGAGCTCCACACTTCCATAGGCAGGGAGGGTGCTGGAGCTCCACACTTCCATAGGCAGGGAGGGTGCTGGAGCTCCACACTTCCATAGGCAGGGAGGGTGCTGGAGCTCCACACTTCCATAGGCAGGGAGAGTGCTGGAGCTCCACACTTCCATAGGCACGGAGGGTGCTGGAGCTCCACACTTCCATAGGCAGGGAGGGTGCTGGAGCTCCACACTTCCGTAGGCAGGGAGGGTGCTGGAGCTCCACACTTCCATAGGCAGGGAGGGTGCTGGAGCTCCACACTTCCATAGGCAGGGAGGGTGCTGGAGCTCCACACTTCCATAGGCAGGGAGGGTGCTGGAGCTCCACACTTCCATAGGCAGGGAGAGTGCTGGAGCTCCACACTTCCATAGGCACGGAGGGTGCTGGAGCTCCACACTTCCATAGGCAGGGAGGGTGCTGGAGCTCCACACTTCCGTAGGCAGGGAGGGTGCTGGAGCTCCACACTTCCGTAGGCAGGGAGGGTGCTGGAGCTCCACACTTCCGTAGGCAGGGAGGGTGCTGGAGCTCCACACTTCCATAGGCAGGGAGGGTGCTGGAGCTCCACACTTCCATAGGCAGGGAGGGTGCTGGAGCTCCACACTTCCATAGGCAGGGAGGGTGCTGGCACATCCACACTTCCAGCCACGGAGCATGCTGGCACTTCCACCTTGCTTGCTAAGTCGGCGTGATCTTGCCCAAAAAGTCCCTCCTCACCTCCAGCTGGAAGTGGAAAAAAATCCTCCACCTGCTTGGCCGAGGTTCTGGAAGCCAGCAGCTCGCAGAATGTTGCCAAAGTTTCACTGGAAGGAAAAGAAAAGAGAAGACCGAGTGCGCATTTCACCTACCGCCGAATGTCCACAAGAGGGAAGTGTCACTCCGTCGCAGAATCTGCGCCGACGCACTCGGCACCCTTCGAATTTATGGTGCCGGTGCGGGTGTTCTGGGTGCAAAAAGGCCGCCCAAGTGGTAGAAAAAAATCAGACTTCGTCTCTTAGGTCGAAATTAATGCCAAGTTTTGAAATGCGCTGGCAGGGGTGGACCAGGGCCCGTTACAAGTGCTTAGCCGAGGTCCTGGAAGCCTAACCCGGCGTGATCTTGTGCAAAAAGCCGCTGCTGAGCTCCAGCTGGAAGTGGAAAAAGAACCGGGCTGGATCAAAAAAAGAACCGGGCGGCCCGTTGAAATTGCTTAGCCGAGGTCCTGGAACCCTAACCCGGCGTGATCTTGTGCAAAAAGCCGCTGCTGAGCTCCAGCTGGAAGTGTAAAAAGAACCGGGCTGGTTCAAAAAAAGAACCGGGCGACCCGTTAGAAGTGCTTAGCCGAGGTCCTGGAAGCCTAACCCGGCGTGATCTTGTGCAAAAAGCCGCTGCTGAGCTCCAGCTGGAAGTGGAAAAAGAACCGGGCTGGATCAAAAAAGAACCGGGCGACCCGTTAAAATTGCTTAGCCGAGGTCCTGGAAGCCTAACACGGCGTGATCTTGTGCAAAAAGCCGCTCCCGAGCTCCAGCTGGAAGTGTAAAAAGAACCAGGCTGGATAAAAAAAGAACCGGGCTGGATCAAAAAAAGAACCGGGCGACCCGTTAAAATTGCTTAGCCGAGGTCCTGGAAGCCTAACACGGCGTGATCTTGCCCGAAATTCGGCCTCTATACTTCCATTTTAGGTACCAGGCGCTCATAGTGTGTTGGTCCCACTAGTCAGTGTACTGGTCCCACTCGCTAGTGTACTGGTCCCCCTAGTCAGTGTACTCATCCAGTTACCCCCCGTTTTCCAAAACACCATCGGCACGTATAAGGGGGGGACTCCTGAGAGAGATGAGGTATATGGCAGCGCAACACCAATCCGCTCCGCGCTGGTTCCCATGTCGGCTACGGATGAATAAAACCAGCCTGTCCCCCCTGGAGCTCACGAGACACGGAATTTTTTCTAAGTGCCAACGGCTCTTCCGAGCAAACGTGTCCGCTCCGGCTGGTTCCCCCGTCGGCCTCGAATGACGAAAAATGCCGGTCTCCGCCCGGAGCTCATGACAAACGAAAAATTTTCTAAGTGCCAACGGCACTAGCGAGCGAATGTGTCCGCTCGGCGCTGGTTCCCGGGTCGAACCCGGAAGACGAAAAACGCCGGTCCTCGCCCGGAGCTCATGACAAACGAAAAATTTTCTAAGTGCCAACGGCACTAGCGAGCGAATGTGTCCGCTCGGCGCTGGTTCCCGGGTCGAACCCGGAAGACGAAAAACGCCGGTCCTCGCCCGGAGCTCATGACAAACGAAAAATTTTCTAAGTGCCAACGGCACTAGCGAGCGAATGTGTCCGCTCGGCGCTGGTTCCCGGGTCGAACCCGGAAGACGAAAAACGCCGGTCTCCGCCCGGAGCTCATGACAAACGAAAAATTTTCTAAGTGCCAACGGCACTAGCGAGCGAATGTGTCCGCTCGGCGCTGGTTCCCGGGTCGAACCCGGAAGACGAAAAACGCCGCTCTCCGCCCGGAGCTCATGACAAACGAAAAATTTTCTAAGTGCCAACGGCACTAGCGAGCGAATGTGTCCGCTCGGCGCTGGTTCCCGGGTCGAACCCGGAAGACGAAAAACGCCGGTCCTCGCCCGGAGCTCATGACAAACGAAAAATTTTCTAAGTGCCAACGGCACTAGCGAGCGAATGTGTCCGCTCGGCGCTGGTTCCCGGGTCAAACCCGGAAGACGAAAAACGCCGCTCTCCGCCCGGAGCTCATGACAAACGAAAAATTTTCTAAGTGCCAACGGCACTAGCGAGCGAATGTGTCCGCTCGGCGCTGGTTCCCGGGTCGAACCCGGAAGACGAAAAACGCCGGTCTCCGCCCGGAGCTCATGACAAACGAAAAATTTTCTAAGTGCCAACGGCACTAGCGAGCGAATGTGTCCGCTCGGCGCTGGTTCCCGGGTCGGACCCGGAAGACGAAAAACGCCGGTCTCCGCCCGGAGCTCATGACAAACGAAAAATTTTCTAAGTGCCAACGGCACTAGCGAGCGAATGTGTCCGCTCGGCGCTGGTTCCCGGGTCGAACCCGGAAGACGAAAAACGCCGGTCTCCGCCCGGAGCTCATGACAAACGAAAAATTTTCTAAGTGCCAACGGCACTAGCGAGCGAATGTGTCCGCTCGGCGCTGGTTCCCGGGTCGGACCCGGAAGACGAAAAACGCCGGTCCTCGCCTGGAGGTCCCAGCAAAATCGGCGAAAAAACGACTAAGTGTCAACTTTCGAAAAAACGGCTAAGTGTCGACTTTCGAAAAAACGGCTAAGTGTCAACTTTCGAAAAAACGGCTAAGTGTCAACTTTCGAAAAAACGACTAAGTGCCCACGGCTCTGCGGGGCTTGTGAGTCCGCCCCGCGCCGGTTCGGCGGTCGGCCTCAAAAAGCAAAAAATCAGCCTCTCTCCCTGGAGCTCACCAAAAATTTGTCGAAATTTTTCTAAGTTCTCCTCGAGGTACCAGGGGGTGAGGTACCCGGGCTAAGGTGCAGTACCTTTTTTGGTCTTCAGGTGCGCCAGAGTACAATGAAATGGTCCCAGTAGTCAGTGTACTCATCGACTTTCCCCCCGTTTTCCAAAGCACCTCGTTTACGAGTATGGAGGAGATGGTGCTGGTCTCCCCACGGCGTCGGACACGCCGTCCTCGACAGCACAAGGTCGGATAGAAGACCTGGAAAGCGCCGTGGCACGCGCTGGAGGTGGGCACTTTGGCGAAAAAACGACTAAGTGTCAACTTTCGAAAAAACGACTAAGTGTCAACTTTCGAAAAAACGGCTAAGTGTCAACTTTCGAAAAAACGACTAAGTGTCACCTCTCTGAAAAAATGGCAAAGTGTCGCCTCTCTGAAAATTTTCTAAGTGCCCACGGCTCTGCGGGCTCGTGCATCCGAGCCGCGCCGGTTCTGCAACCGGCCTAGAATGACGAAAAATAACGGTCTCCTCCTGGAGCTCACAGCCAATTGTGGCGAAAAAGTGGCAAAGTGCCCACGGCTCTGCGGGCTCGTGCATCCGACCCGCGCCGGTTCTGCAGCCGGCCTAGAATGACGAAAAATAACGGTCTCCTCCTGGAGCTCACAGCCAACTTGGCAAAAAGTTTCTAAGTGCCCACGGCCCTGCCGAGCTTTGGCGTCCGCCCAGCGCCGGTGCCGCAGTCGGCCTCGAATGACGAAAAATGACGGTCTCCTCCTGGAGCTCACAGCCAACTTGGCAAAAAGTTTCTAAGTGCCCACGGCCCTGCCGAGCTTTGGCGTCCGCTCAGCGCCGGTGCCGCAGTCGGCCTCGAATGACGAAAAATGACGGTCTCCTCCTGGAGCTCACAGCCAACTTGGCAAAAAGTTTCTAAGTGCCCACGGCCCTGCCGAGCTTTGGCGTCCGCCCAGCGCCGGTTCCGCAGTCGGCCTCGAATGACGAAAAATAACGGTCTCCTCCTGGAGCTCACAGCCAACTTGGCAAAAAGTTTCTAAGTGCCCACGGCCCTGCCGAGCTTTGGCGTCCGCCCAGCGCCGGTTCCGCAGTCGGCCTCGAATGACGAAAAATAACGGTCTCCTCCTGGAGCTCACAGCCAACTTGGCAAAAAGTTTCTAAGTGCCCACGGCCCTGCCGAGCTTTGGCGTCCGCCCAGCGCCGGTTCCGCAGTCGGCCTCGAATGACGAAAAATAACGGTCTCCTCCTGGAGCTCACAGCCAACTTGGCAAAAAGTTTCTAAGTGCCCACGGCCCTGCCGAGCTTTGGCGTCCGCCCAGCGCCGGTTCCGCAGTCGGCCTCGAATGACGAAAAATAACGGTCTCCTCCTGGAGCTCACAGCCAACTTGGCAAAAAGTTTCTAAGTGCCCACGGCCCTGCCGAGCTTTGGCGTCCGCCCAGCGCCGGTTCCGCAGTCGGCCTCGAATGACGAAAAATAACGGTCTCCTCCTGGAGCTCACAGCCAACTTGGCAAAAAGTTTCTAAGTGCCCACGGCCCTGCCGAGCTTTGGCGTCCGCCCAGCGCCGGTTCCGCAGTCGGCCTCGAATGACGAAAAATAACGGTCTCCTCCTGGAGCTCACAGCCAACTTGGCAAAAAGTTTCTAAGTGCCCACGGCCCTGCCGAGCTTTGGCGTCCGCCCAGCGCCGGTTCCGCAGTCGGCCTCGAATGACGAAAAATAACGGTCTCCTCCTGGAGCTCACAGCCAACTTGGCAAAAAGTTTCTAAGTGCCCACGGCCCTGCCGAGCTTTGGCGTCCGCCCAGCGCCGGTTCCGCAGTCGGCCTCGAATGACGAAAAATAACGGTCTCCTCCTGGAGCTCACAGCCAACTTGGCAAAAAGTTTCTAAGTGCCCACGGCCCTGCCGAGCTTTGGCGTCCGCCCAGCGCCGGTTCCGCAGTCGGCCTCGAATGACGAAAAATAACGGTCTCCTCCTGGAGCTCACAGCCAACTTGGCAAAAAGTTTCTAAGTGCCCACGGCCCTGCCGAGCTTTGGCGTCCGCCCAGCGCCGGTTCCGCAGTCGGCCTCGAATGACGAAAAATAACGGTCTCCTCCTGGAGCTCACAGCCAACTTGGCAAAAAGTTTCTAAGTGCCCACGGCCCTGCCGAGCTTTGGCGTCCGCCCAGCGCCGGTTCCGCAGTCGGCCTCGAATGACGAAAAATAACGGTCTCCTCCTGGAGCTCACAGCCAACTTGGCAAAAAGTTTCTAAGTGTCACATCTCTGAAAAAACGGCTAAGTGTCGACTTTCGAAAAAACGGCAAAGTGTCACATCTCTGAAAAAACGGCTAAGTGTCGACTTTCGAAAAAACGGCTAAGTGTCAACTTTCGAAAAAACGGCTAAGTGTCGCCTCTCTGAAAAAACGGCAAAGTGTCAACTTTCGAAAAAACGACAGAGTGTCGCCTCTCTGAAAAAACGACTAAGTGTCGACTCTGAGAAAATGGCAAAGTGCCCACGGCTCTGCGGGCTCGTGCATCCGACCCGCGCCGGTTCCCCAGCCGGCCTGAAATAAGGCAAAACCAGCCTCTCCGCCTGGAGCTCAGAGCCAACTTGGCGAATATTTTATAAGTGCCCACGGCTCTGCGTGGCTACGGCGTCTGCCCAGCGCCGGTTCCTGGGTCGAACCCCGAGGACGAGGAATGCCGGTCTCCGCCTGGAGGTCCCAGCTTAATCGGCGAAATTTTTCTAAGTGCCCACGGCTCTGCCGGGCTCGTGCATCCGACCCGCGCCGGTTCCCCAGCCGGCCTGAAATAAGGCAAAACCAGGCTCTCCCCCTGGAGCTCAGAGCCAATTGTGGCGAAAAAACGACTAAGTGTCAACTTTCGAAAAAACGACTAAGTGTCAACTTTCCAAAAAAACGGCTAAGTGTCGACTTTCGAAAAAACGGCTAAGTGTCAACTTTCGAAAAAACGACTAAGTGTCGCCTCTGAAAAAACGACTAAGTGTCGCCTCTCTGAAAAAACGACTAAGTGCCCACGGCTCTGCGGGGCTTGTGAGTCCGCCCCGCGCCGGTTCGGCGGTCGGCCTCAAAAAGCGAAAAATCAGCCTCTCTCCCTGGAGCTCACCAAAAATTTGTCGAAATTTTTCTAAGTTCTCCTCGAGGTACCAGGGGGTGAGGTACCCGGGCTAAGGTGCAGTACCTTTTTTGGTCTTCAGGTGCGCCAGAGTACAATGAAATGGTCCCAGTAGTCAGTGTACTCATCGACTTTCCCCCCGTTTTCCAAAGCACCCCGTTTACGAGTATGGAGGAGATGGTGCTGGTCTCCCCACGGCGTCGGACACGCCGTCCTCGACAGCACAAGGTCGGATAGAAGACCTGAAAAGCGCCGTGGCACGCGCTGGAGGTGTCACTGTGGCGAAAAAGTGACTAAGTGTCAACTTTCGAAAAAACGGCTAAGTGTCAACTTTCGAAAAAACGGCTAAGTGTCAACTTTCGAAAAAACGGCTAAGTGTCAACTTTCGAAAAAACGGCTAAGTGTCGCCTCTCTGAAAAAACGGCAAAGTGTCAACTTTCGAAAAAACGACTAAGTGTCAACTTTCGAAAAAACGACTAAGTGTCACCTCTCTGAAAAAATGGCAAAGTGTCAACTGCGAATGTGGTGGTGCATGGAAGGAAGTGGAGGACGGCCGCCTCCTTAAACACAGGCCGAAGAGGAGCGTCAGGGCCGGCTCCTTAAACACGGACCGAGTGTCGCCCTTAACACAGACCAAGCGGAGGACGGCCGCCTCCCTAAATACAGGCCGAACCGGAGCGCGAGGGCCGCTCCTTAAACACGGACCGAGTGTCGCCCTTAACACAGACCAAGGGGAGGACGGCCGCCTCCTTAAACACAGGCCGGAGAGGAGCGTCAGGGCCAGGCTCCTCAAACATGGACCGAGTGTCGCCCTTAACACAGACCAAGGGGAGGACGGCCGCCTCCTTAAACACAGGCCGGAGAGGAGCGTCAGGGCCAGGCTCCTCAAACATGGACCGAGTGTCGCCCTTAACACAGACCAAGGGGAGGACGGCCGCCTCCTTAAACACAGGCCGGAGAGGAGCGTCAGGGCCAGGCTCCTCAAACATGGACCGAGTGTCGCCCTTAACACAGACCAAGGGGAGGACGGCCGCCTCCTTAAACACAGGCCGGAGAGGAGCGTCAGGGCCAGGCTCCTCAAACATGGACCGAGTGTCGCCCTTAACACGGACCAAGGGGAGGACGGCCGCCTCCTTAAACACAGGCCGGAGAGGAGCGTCAGGGCCAGGCTCCTCAAACATGGACCGAGTGTCGCCCTTAACACGGACCAAGGGGAGGACGGCCGCCTCCTTAAACACAGGCCGGAGAGGAGCGTCAGGGCCAGGCTCCTCAAACATGGACCGAGTGTCGCCCTTAAAACAGACCAAGGGGAGGACGGCCGCCTCCTTAAACACAGGCCGGAGAGGAGCGTCAGGGCCAGGCTCCTCAAACATGGACCGAGTGTCGCCCTTAACACGGACCAAGGGGAGGACGGCCGCCTCCTTAAACACAGGCCGGAGAGGAGCGTCAGGGCCAGGCTCCTCAAACATGGACCGAGTGTCGCCCTTAACACGGACCAAGGGGAGGACGGCCGCCTCCTTAAACACAGGCCGGAGAGGAGCGTCAGGGCCAGGCTCCTCAAACATGGACAGAGTGTCGCCCTTAACACAGACCAAGCGGAGGACGGCCGCCTCCCTAAATACAGGCCGAACCGGAGCGCGAGTGTCGCTCCTTAAACACGGACCGAGTGGAGGACGGCCGCCTCCTTAAACACAGGCCGAACAAAATGACACAAAGTGTCAACTGCGAATGTTGTCCATCCAAGGAAGGAGCGTGATGCCCGGCCGGCTCCTTAAACACAGGCCGAGAGTCGCCCCGGACGGTCCGCCTCGCGGCGCCCGTCTGCTCGGATAAAATGACACAAAGTGTCAACTACGAATGTTGTCCATCCAAGGAGGGAGCGTGATGCCCGGCCGGCTCCGAAAACACAGGCCGAGAGTCGCCCCGGACGGTCCGCCTCGCGGCGCCCGTCTGCTCGGATAAAATGACACAAAGTGTCAACTGCGAATGTTGTCCATCCAAGGAAGGAGCGTGATGCCCGGCCGGCTCCTTAAACACAGGCCGAGAGTCGCCCCGGACGGTCCGCCTCGCGGCGCCCGCCCGCTCGGATAAAATGACACAAAGTGTCAACTACGAATGTTGTCCATCCAAGGAGGGAGCTTGAGGCCCGGCCGGCTCCTTAAACACAGGCCGAGAGTCGCCCCGGACGGTCCGCCTCGCGGCGCCCGTCTGCTCGGATAAAATGACACAAAGTGTCAACTGCGAATGTTGTCCATCCAAGGAAGGAGCGTGATGCCCGGCCGGCTCCTTAAACACAGGCCGAGAGTCGCCCCGGACGGTCCGCCTCGCGGCGCCCGTCTGCTCGGATAAAATGACACAAAGTGTCAACTGCGAATGTTGTCCATCCAAGGAAGGAGCGTGATGCCCGGCCGGCTCCTTAAACACAGGCCGAGAGTCGCCCCGGACGGTCCGCCTCGCGGCGCCCGCCCGCTCGGATAAAATGACACAAAGTGTCAACTACGAATGTTGTCCATCCAAGGAAGGAGCGTGATGCCCGGCCGGCTCCTTAAACACAGGCCGAGAGTCGCCCCGGACGGTCCGCCTCGCGGCGCCCGTCTGCTCGGATAAAATGACACAAAGTGTCAACTACGAATGTTGTCCATCCAAGGAGGGAGCGTGATGCCCGGCCGGCTCCGAAAACACAGGCCGAGAGTCGCCCCGGACGGTCCGCCTCGCGGCGCCCGTCTGCTCGGATAAAATGACACAAAGTGTCAACTGCGAATGTTGTCCATCCAAGGAAGGAGCGTGATGCCCGGCCGGCTCCTTAAACACAGGCCGAGAGTCGCCCCGGACGGTCCGCCTCGCGGCGCCCGCCCGCTCGGATAAAATGACACAAAGTGTCAACTACGAATGTTGTCCATCCAAGGAAGGAGCGTGATGCCCGGCCGGCTCCTTAAACACAGGCCGAGAGTCGCCCCGGACGGTCGCCTCGCGGCGCCCGTCTGCTCGGATAAAATGACACAAAGTGTCAACTACGAATGTTGTCCATCCAAGGAGGGAGCGTGATGCCCGGCCGGCTCCGAAAACACAGGCCGAGAGTCGCCCCGGACGGTCCGCCTCGCGGCGCCCGTCTGCTCGGATAAAATGACACAAAGTGTCAACTGCGAATGTTGTCCATCCAAGGAAGGAGCGTGATGCCCGGCCGGCTCCTTAAACACAGGCCGAGAGTCGCCCCGGACGGTCCGCCTCGCGGCGCCCGCCCGCTCGGATAAAATGACACAAAGTGTCAACTACGAATGTTGTCCATCCAAGGAGGGAGCGTGAGGCCCGGCCGGCTCCGAAAACACAGGCCGAGAGTCGCCCCGGACGGTCCGCCTCTCGAGGCGCCCGCCCGCTCGGATAAAATGACACAAAGTGTCAACTACGAATGTTGTCCATCCAAGGAGGGAGCGTGAGGCCCGGCCGGCTCCGAAAACACAGGCCGAGAGTCGCCCCGGACGGTCCGCCTCTCGAGGCGCCCGCCCGCTCGGATAAAATGACACAAAGTGTCAACTACGAATGTTGTCCATCCAAGGAGGGAGCGTGATGCCCGGCCGGCTCCGAAAACACAGGCCGAGATTCGACCCCGGACGGGCCGTCTTCTCCCGGCGCCCGCCCGCGTACGCCCCCCATCCCCGGTCGCCCGTCTGCTCCCGGCGGGCCTCCGAGTACCCCCTCACCCAACTGACCGACTGGCACTCATGACCCGCCTTGGTAGGGCCTCCATCGGCCTCGGCTCGTCCGACGTCGGGTGGACGGTTCCTACCCACTGCGGGTCGCACTCTAGCGCCCCGGCCGCCGCGTGAGCGTGCGCTCCCCGCGCCGCCCCGCAGGCCCCGGCGCGACCGTACTGCGGCGAGACCGAGACGACCCGGTTTGGCATCCATCCCACCTAGCCACGATCCACGGAGGCCGAGCGAGCGGCTGAGTGTCGGGCGCCGCGCGTGCGAGCGTCCGCCGGCCGCGCCGGTCCTTCCGCGAATGTCGTTTCTCAAACCCTCCGGCTTGATAGCGGCGGCACCACGGGAAGCCGTCCACACACACCGTCCGACCTCTATCCGAAAAGCCTTCCCGACCAACCGCGGTCGCGGGGGCGTCTGTCGCTCCGCATCGGGGGGGCGTATGGCTTCCGCGCTACGCGCTGCGGGCTCGGGGGGGCCGCAACGGCTGAGTCTGACTCGGCCGGGGCGCAGCTTCCCTCCCGGCAGTCAGCAATAGTGCCGATCGCGCCTGCCACCAGCCCCCTCCCCGACGGGTTCGTCGGCGCCGGCTGGCCGCCGTCCGCCTTCGTTCCCCGAGGGTTCCCAACCAGCGCCGATCCAACTCCGCATCCTGGCCGCACGCAGTGCGTGCCTCGCGCGGGTAAGTCGCCGGCGCAGCGCCGCAGCTCCCGACCCCCGCGTACGGGAATAGTTGAGGGCCTCAGCGGGCCGCACCGACCGAGTCCGACTCGGGCCGGGGCGCAGATTCCCGCTTGGGTGACCGAACGTTCTCTGCTCGGGCCGGAGGGCCGACGCCCGTCCCCCCCCGTCGTCCCCCACGGACCGCCTCCGAGGCCACTTCGCACGGCTCATCCTCGGCTCCCTACCAATGCTTAATCGATGGGGCCGCCCGGCCGGATTCGCGCCACCCTGTCCACCGCGAGTCTCCCCAGACTAACCCGAGTTACCGCCCAGCTCGCCTAACCTTGCACTCGCTCTGCCAAACGGTCGTGTAGTCGGCGGGCCGTCCTACGGGTCGCCCTCCCTCCCCAAACGCGCGGCGGGATAGCGGCAAGGCGGCGGCGGCGGCCAGCGGCGTCGGGGCGCTCGCACCGGAGAAGAGGCGTCTTACGAGGCCGGGCGCAGCTCCCTCTCGTTTACTTGCTGAGTAGCGGCGCTCGAAGGTTCCGCGGCGAGCGCGGCTCATCCCATTGAATGTCCCTGCACCAGGCTCCATCGAAGGGCCGCCCGGCCGGATTCGCACCCCCCTGTCCACCGCGAAGTCCCCTCGACTAACCCGAGTTACCGCCCAGTTCGCCTAACCTTGCATCGCCCCGCCAAACGAGCGAGTTGTCGGCCGTCCTGCGGGTCGCCACCGGCCCCAAACGTGCGGAGGGATAGCGGCAAGGCGGCGGCGGCGGCCAGCGGCGTCGGGGTCGACCTAGCACCGGAGAAGAGGTGTCTTACGAGGCCGGGCGCAGCTCCTCTCGTTTAGGGGTCCGCGAGGGTCGCATTCGAGGTTCCGCGTCCTCGGCTTCGGCTGCGCCGGGTCCAGCCCGATCCATCTCACCCCGCGGCAGCGTCAGACCACCTAGAGCCCCCGCGAACCGCGGCCGGCGTCCGGAAAACAGTCGCGCGAGCCCCCGCTCCGGCGGGCCGGCGAGCGAGAGGCGCTACCCAGCCACCCTCTCTCCTACCTGGTTGATCCTGCCAGTAGCATATGCTTGTCTCAAAGATTAAGCCATGCAAGTCTAAGTGCACACGGCCCGTACAGCGAAACTGCGAATGGCTCATTAAATCAGTTATGGTTCCTTTGATCGCTCCTCAGTTACTTGGATAACTGTGGCAATTCTAGAGCTAATACATGCAAACGGGCGCCGACCTCCGGGGACGCGCGCATTTATCAGACCCAAAACCC
>NW_028232467.1:15000-33569 GCF_054491065.1 Syngnathus leptorhynchus | reverse complement strand
GGAACGAAGGCGGACGGCGGCCAGCCGGCGCCCGACGAACCCGTCGGGGAGGGGGCTGGTGCAGGCGCGATCGGCACTATTGCTGACTGCCGGGAGGGAAGCTGCGCCCCGGCCGAGTCAGACTCAGCCGTTGCGGCCCCCCCGAGCCCGCAGCGCGTAGCGCGGAAGCCATACGCCCCCCCGATGCGGAGCGACAGACGCCCCCACGACCGCGGTTGGTCGGGAAGGCTTTTCGGATAGAGGTCGGACGGTGTGTGTGGACGGCTTCCCGTGGTGCCGCCGCTATCAAGCCGGAGGGTTTGAGAAACGACATTCGCGGAAGGACCGGCGCGGCCGGCGGACGCTCGCACGCGCGGCGCCCGACACTCAGCCGCTCGCTCGGCCTCCGTGGATCGTGGCTAGGTGGGATGGATGCCAAACCGGGTCGTCTCGTCTCCGCCGCAGTACGGTCGCGCCGGGGCCTGCGGGGCGGCGCGGGGAGCGCACGCTCACGCGGCGGCCGGGGCGCTAGAGTGCGACCCCGCAGTGGGTAGGAACCGTCCACCCGACGTCGGACGAGCCGAGGCCGATGGAGGCCCTACCAAGGCGGGTCATGAGTGCCAGTCGGTCAGTTGGGTGAGGGGGTACTCGGAGGCCCGCCGGGAGCAGACGGGCGACCGGGGATGGGGGGCGTACGCGGGCGGGCGCCGGGAGAAGACGGCCCGTCCGGGGTCGAATCTCGGCCTGTGTTTTCGGAGCCGGCCGGGCATCACGCTCCCTCCTTGGATGGACAACATTCGTAGTTGACACTTTGTGTCATTTTATCCGAGCGGGCGGGCGCCTCGAGAGGCGGACCGTCCGGGGCGACTCTCGGCCTGTGTTTTCGGAGCCGGCCGGGCCTCACGCTCCCTCCTTGGATGGACAACATTCGTAGTTGACACTTTGTGTCATTTTATCCGAGCGGGCGGGCGCCGCGAGGCGGACCGTCCGGGGCGACTCTCGGCCTGTGTTTTCGGAGCCGGCCGGGCATCACGCTCCCTCCTTGGATGGACAACATTCGTAGTTGACACTTTGTGTCATTTTATCCGAGCGGGCGGGCGCCTCGAGAGGCGGACCGTCCGGGGCGACTCTCGGCCTGTGTTTTCGGAGCCGGCCGGGCCTCACGCTCCCTCCTTGGATGGACAACATTCGTAGTTGACACTTTGTGTCATTTTATCCGAGCAGACGGGCGCCGCGAGGCGGACCGTCCGGGGCGACTCTCGGCCTGTGTTTTCGGAGCCGGCCGGGCATCACGCTCCCCTCCTTGGATGGACAACATTCGTAGTTGACACTTTGTGTCATTTTATCCGAGCGGGCGGGCGCCTCGAGAGGCGGACCGTCCGGGCGACTCTCGGCCTGTGTTTTCGGAGCCGGCCGGGCCTCACGCTCCCTCCTTGGATGGACAACATTCGTAGTTGACACTTTGTGTCATTTTATCCGAGCGGGCGGGCGCCGCGAGGCGGACCGTCCGGGGCGACTCTCGGCCTGTGTTTAAGGAGCCGGCCGGGCATCACGCTCCTTCCTTGGATGGACAACATTCGCAGTTGACACTTTGTGTCATTTTATCCGAGCAGACGGGCGCCGCGAGGCGGACCGTCCGGGCGACTCTCGGCCTGTGTTTTCGGAGCCGGCCGGGCATCACGCTCCCCTCCTTGGATGGACAACATTCGTAGTTGACACTTTGTGTCATTTTATCCGAGCAGACGGGCGCCGCGAGGCGACCGTCCGGGGCGACTCTCGGCCTGTGTTTAAGGAGCCGGCCGGGCATCACGCTCCTTCCTTGGATGGACAACATTCGTAGTTGACACTTTGTGTCATTTTATCCGAGCGGGCGGGCGCCGCGAGGCGGACCGTCCGGGGCGACTCTCGGCTGTGTTTAAGGAGCCGGCCGGGCATCACGCTCCTTCCTTGGATGGACAACATTCGCAGTTGACACTTTGTGTCATTTTATCCGAGCAGACGGGCGCCGCGAGGCGGACCGTCCGGGGCGACTCTCGGCCTGTGTTTTCGGAGCCGGCCGGGCAATCACGCTCCCTCCTTGGATGGACAACATTCGTAGTTGACACTTTGTGTCATTTTATCCGAGCAGACGGGCGCCGCGAGGCGGACCGTCCGGGGCGACTCTCGGCCTGTGTTTAAGGAGCCGGCCGGGCATCACGCTCCTTCCTTGGATGGACAACATTCGCAGTTGACACTTTGTGTCATTTTGTTCGGCCTGTGTTTAAGGAGGCGGCCGTCCTCCACTCGGTCCGTGTTAAAGGAGCGACACTCGCGCTCCGGTTCGGCCTGTATTTAGGGAGGCGGCCGTCCTCCGCTTGGTCTGTGTTAAGGGCGACACTCTGTCCATGTTTGAGGAGCCTGGCCCTGACGCTCCTCTCCGGCCTGTGTTTAAGGAGGCGGCCGTCCTCCCCTTGGTCCGTGTTAAGGGCGACACTCGGTCCATGTTTGAGGAGCCTGGCCCTGACGCTCCTCTCCGGCCTGTGTTTAAGGAGGCGGCCGTCCTCCCCTTGGTCCGTGTTAAGGGCGACACTCGGTCCATGTTTGAGGAGCCTGGCCCTGACGCTCCTCTCCGGCCTGTGTTTAAGGAGGCGGCCGTCCTCCCCTTGGTCCGTGTTAAGGGCGACACTCGGTCCATGTTTGAGGAGCCTGGCCCTGACGCTCCTCTCCGGCCTGTGTTTAAGGAGGCGGCCGTCCTCCCCTTGGTCTGTGTTAAGGGCGACACTCGGTCCATGTTTGAGGAGCCTGGCCCTGACGCTCCTCTCCGGCCTGTGTTTAAGGAGGCGGCCGTCCTCCCCTTGGTCCGTGTTAAGGGCGACACTCGGTCCATGTTTGAGGAGCCTGGCCCTGACGCTCCTCTCCGGCCTGTGTTTAAGGAGGCGGCCGTCCTCCCCTTGGTCCGTGTTAAGGGCGACACTCGGTCCATGTTTGAGGAGCCTGGCCCTGACGCTCCTCTCCGGCCTGTGTTTAGGAGGCGGCCGTCCTCCCCTTGGTCTGTGTTAAGGGCGACACTCGGTCCATGTTTGAGGAGCCTGGCCCTGACGCTCCTCTCCGGCCTGTGTTTAAGGAGGGCGGCCGTCCTCCCCTTGGTCTGTGTTAAGGGCGACACTCGGTCCATGTTTGAGGAGCCTGGCCCTGACGCTCCTCTCCGGCCTGTGTTTAAGGAGGCGGCCGTCCTCCCCTTGGTCTGTGTTAAGGGCGACACTCGGTCCATGTTTGAGGAGCCTGGCCCTGACGCTCCTCTCCGGCCTGTGTTTAAGGAGGCGGCCGTCCTCCCCTTGGTCTGTGTTAAGGGCGACACTCGGTCCGTGTTTAAGGAGCGGCCCTCGCGCTCCGGTTCGGCCTGTATTTAGGGAGGCGGGCCGTCCTCCGCTTGGTCTGTGTTAAGGGCGACACTCGGGTCCGTGTTTAAGGAGCCGGCCCTGACGCTCCTCTTCGGCCTGTGTTTAAGGAGGCGGCCGTCCTCCACTTCCTTCCATGCACCACCACATTCGCAGTTGACACTTTGCCATTTTTTCAGAGAGGTGACACTTAGTCGTTTTTTCGAAAGTTGACACTTAGTCGTTTTTTCGAAAGTTGACACTTTGCCGTTTTTTTCAGAGAGGCGACACTTAGTCGTTTTTTCGAAAGTTGACACTTAGCCGTTTTTTCGAAAGTTGACACTTAGCCGTTTTTTCGAAAGTTGACACTTAGCCGTTTTTTCGAAAGTTGACACTTAGTCACTTTTTCGCCACAGTGACACCTCCAGCGCGTGCCACGGCGCTTTTCAGGTCTTCTATCCGACCTTGTGCTGTCGAGGACGGCGTGTCCGACGCCGTGGGGAGACCAGCACCATCTCCTCCATACTCGTAAACGGGGTGCTTTGGAAAACGGGGGGAAAGTCGATGAGTACACTGACTACTGGGACCATTTCATTGTACTCTGGCGCACCTGAAGACCAAAAAAGGTACTGCACCTTAGCCCGGGTACCTCACCCCCTGTACCTCGAGGAGAACTTAGAAAAATTTCGACAAATTTTTGGTGAGCTCCAGGAGAGAGGCTGATTTTTCGCTTTTTGAGGCCGACCGCCGAACCGGCGCGGGGCGGACTCACAAGCCCCGCAGAGCCGTGGGCACTTAGTCGTTTTTTCAGAGAGGCGACACTTAGTCGTTTTTTCAGAGGCGACACTTAGTCGTTTTTTTCGAAAGTTGACACTTAGCCGTTTTTTCGAAAGTCGACACTTAGCCGTTTTTTTGGAAAGTTGACACTTAGTCGTTTTTTTCGAAAGTTGACACTTAGTCGTTTTTTCGCCACAATTGGCTCTGAGCTCCAGGGGGAGAGCCTGGTTTTGCCTTATTTCAGGCCGGCTGGGGAACCGCGCGGGTCGGATGCACGAGCCCGGCAGAGCCGTGGGCACTTAGAAAATTTTCGCCGATTAAGCTGGGACCTCCAGGCGGAGACCGGCATTCCTCGTCCTCGGGGTTCGACCCAGGAACCGGCGCTGGGCAGACGCCGTTAGCCACGCAGAGCCGTGGGCACTTAGAAAATATTCGCCAAGTTGGCTCTGAGCTCCAGGCGGAGAGGCTGGTTTTGCCTTATTTCAGGCCGGCTGGGGAACCGGCGCGGGTCGGATGCACGAGCCCGCAGAGCCGTGGGCACTTTGCCATTTTCTCAGAGTCGACACTTAGTCGTTTTTTCAGAGAGGCGACACTCTGTCGTTTTTTCGAAAGTTGACACTTTGCCGTTTTTTCAGAGAGGCGACACTTAGCCGTTTTTTCGAAAGGCGACACTTAGCCGTTTTTCGAAAGTCGACACTTAGCCGTTTTTTCAGAGATGTGACACTTTGCCGTTTTTTCGAAAGTCGACACTTAGCCGTTTTTTCAGAGATGTGACACTTAGAAACTTTTTGCCAAGTTGGCTGTGAGCTCCAGGAGGAGACCGTTATTTTTCGTCATTCGAGGCCGACTGCGGAACCGGCGCTGGGCGGACGCCAAAGCTCGGCAGGGCCGTGGGCACTTAGAAACTTTTTGCCAAGTTGGCTGTGAGCTCCAGGAGGAGACCGTTATTTTTCGTCATTCGAGGCCGACTGCGGAACCGCGCTGGGCGGACGCCAAAGCTCGGCAGGGCCGTGGGCACTTAGAAACTTTTTGCCAAGTTGGCTGTGAGCTCCAGGAGGAGACCGTTATTTTTCGTCATTCGAGGCCGACTGCGGAACCGGCGCTGGGCGACGCCAAAGCTCGGCAGGGCCGTGGGCACTTAGAAACTTTTTGCCAAGTTGGCTGTGAGCTCCAGGAGGAGACCGTTATTTTTCGTCATTCGAGGCCGACTGCGGAACCGGCGCTGGGCGGACGCCAAAGCTCGGCAGGGCCGTGGGCACTTAGAAACTTTTTGCCAAGTTGGCTGTGAGCCTCCAGGAGGAGACCGTTATTTTTCGTCATTCGAGGCCGACTGCGGAACCGGCGCTGGGCGGACGCCAAAGCTCGGCAGGGCCGTGGGCACTTAGAAACTTTTTGCCAAGTTGGCTGTGAGCTCCAGGAGGAGACCGTTATTTTTCGTCATTCGAGGCCGACTGCGGAACCGGCGCTGGGCGGACGCCAAAGCTCGGCAGGGCCGTGGGCACTTAGAAACTTTTTGCCAAGTTGGCTGTGAGCTCCAGGAGGAGACCGTTATTTTTCGTCATTCGAGGCCGACTGCGGAACCGGCGCTGGGCGGACGCCAAAGCTCGGCAGGGCCGTGGGCACTTAGAAACTTTTTGCCAAGTTGGCTGTGAGCTCCAGGAGGAGACCGTTATTTTTCGTCATTCGAGGCCGACTGCGGAACCGGCGCTGGGCGGACGCCAAAGCTCGGCAGGGCCGTGGGCACTTAGAAACTTTTTGCCAAGTTGGCTGTGAGCTCCAGGAGGAGACCGTTATTTTTCGTCATTCGAGGCCGACTGCGGAACCGGCGCTGGGCGGACGCCAAAGCTCGGCAGGGCCGTGGGCACTTAGAAACTTTTTGCCAAGTTGGCTGTGAGCTCCAGGAGGAGACCGTTATTTTTCGTCATTCGAGGCCGACTGCGGAACCGGCGCTGGGCGGACGCCAAAGCTCGGCAGGGCCGTGGGCACTTAGAAACTTTTTGCCAAGTTGGCTGTGAGCTCCAGGAGGAGACCGTTATTTTTCGTCATTCGAGGCCGACTGCGGAACCGGCGCTGGGCGGACGCCAAAGCTCGGCAGGGCCGTGGGCACTTAGAAACTTTTTGCCAAGTTGGCTGTGAGCTCCAGGAGGAGACCGTTATTTTTCGTCATTCGAGGCCGACTGCGGAACCGGCGCTGGGCGGACGCCAAAGCTCGGCAGGGCCGTGGGCACTTAGAAACTTTTTGCCAAGTTGGCTGTGAGCTCCAGGAGGAGACCGTTATTTTTCGTCATTCGAGGCCGACTGCGGAACCGGCGCTGGGCGGACGCCAAAGCTCGGCAGGGCCGTGGGCACTTAGAAACTTTTTGCCAAGTTGGCTGTGAGCTCCAGGAGGAGACCGTTATTTTTCGTCATTGGAGGCCGACTGCGGAACCGGCGCTGGGCGGACGCCAAAGCTCGGCAGGGCCGTGGGCACTTAGAAACTTTTTGCCAAGTTGGCTGTGAGCTCCAGGAGGAGACCGTTATTTTTCGTCATTCTAGGCCGGCTGCAGAACCGGCGCGGGTCGGATGCACGAGCCCGCAGAGCCGTGGGCACTTTGCCACTTTTTCGCCACAATTGGCTGTGAGCTCCAGGAGGAGACCGTTATTTTTCGTCATTCTAGGCCGGTTGCAGAACCGGCGCGGCTCGGATGCACGAGCCCGCAGAGCCGTGGGCACTTAGAAAATTTTCAGAGAGGCGACACTTTGCCATTTTTTCAGAGAGGTGACACTTAGTCGTTTTTTCGAAAGTTGACACTTAGCCGTTTTTTCGAAAGTTGACACTTAGTCGTTTTTTCGAAAGTTGACACTTAGTCGTTTTTTCGCCAAAGTGCCCACCTCCAGCGCGTGCCACGGCGCTTTCCAGGTCTTCTATCCGACCTTGTGCTGTCGAGGACGGCGTGTCCGACGCCGTGGGGAGACCAGCACCATCTCCTCCATACTCGTAAACGAGGTGCTTTGGAAAACGGGGGGAAAGTCGATGAGTACACTGACTACTGGGACCATTTCATTGTACTCTGGCGCACCTGAAGACCAAAAAAGGTACTGCACCTTAGCCCGGGTACCTCACCCCCTGGTACCTCGAGGAGAACTTAGAAAAATTTCGTCAAATTTTTGGTGAGCTCCAGGGAAAGAGGCTGATTTTTCGCTTTTTGAGGCCGACCGCCGAACCGGCGCGGGGCGGACTCACAAGCCCCGCAGAGCCGTGGGCACTTAGTCGTTTTTTCAGAGAGGCGACACTTAGTCGTTTTTTCGAAAGGCGACACTTAGCCGTTTTTTCGAAAGTCGACACTTAGCCGTTTTTTCGAAAGTTGACACTTAGTCGTTTTTTTGAAAGTTGACACTTAGTCGTTTTTTCGCTGATTTTGCTGGGACCTCCAGGCGAGGACCGGCGTTTTTCGTCTTCCGGGTTCGACCCGGGAACCAGCGCCGAGCGGACACATTCGCTCGCTAGTGCCGTTGGCACTTAGAAAATTTTTCGTTTGTCATGAGCTCCGGGCGAGGACCGGCGTTTTTCGTCTTCCGGGTTCGACCCGGGAACCAGCGCCGAGCGGACACATTCGCTCGCTAGTGCCGTTGGCACTTAGAAAATTTTTCGTTTGTCATGAGCTCCGGGCGGAGACCGGCGTTTTTCGTCTTCCGGGTTCGACCCGGGAACCAGCGCCGAGCGGACACATTCGCTCGCAAGTGCCGTTGGCACTTAGAAAATTTTTCGTTTGTCATGAGCTCCGGGCGGAGACCGGCGTTTTTCGTCTTCCGGGTTCGACCCGGGAACCAGCGCCGAGCGGACACATTCGCTCGCTAGTGCCGTTGGCACTTAGAAAATTTTTCGTTTGTCATGAGCTCCGGGCGGAGAGCGGCGTTTTTCGTCTTCCGGGTTCGACCCGGGAACCAGCGCCGAGCGGACACATTCGCTCGCTAGTGCCGTTGGCACTTAGAAAATTTTTCGTTTGTCATGAGCTCCGGGCGGAGACCGGCGTTTTTCGTCTTCCGGGTTCGACCCGGGAACCAGCGCCGAGCGGACACATTCGCTCGCTAGTGCCGTTGGCACTTAGAAAATTTTTCGTTTGTCATGAGCTCCGGGCGGAGAGCGGCGTTTTTCGTCTTCCGGGTTCGACCCGGGAACCAGCGCCGAGCGGACACATTCGCTCGCTAGTGCCGTTGGCACTTAGAAAATTTTTCGTTTGTCATGAGCTCCGGGCGGAGAGCGGCGTTTTTCGTCTTCCGGGTTCGACCCGGGAACCAGCGCCGAGCGGACACATTCGCTCGCTAGTGCCGTTGGCACTTAGAAAATTTTTCGTTTGTCATGAGCTCCGGGCGGAGAGCGGCGTTTTTCGTCTTCCGGGTTCGACCCGGGAACCAGCGCCGAGCGGACACATTCGCTCGCTAGTGCCGTTGGCACTTAGAAAATTTTTCGTTTGTCATGAGCTCCGGGCGGAGAGCGGCGTTTTTCGTCTTCCGGGTTCGACCCGGGAACCAGCGCCGAGCGGACACATTCGCTCGCTAGTGCCGTTGGCACTTAGAAAATTTTTCGTTTGTCATGAGCTCCGGGCGGAGAGCGGCGTTTTTCGTCTTCCGGGTTCGACCCGGGAACCAGCGCCGAGCGGACACATTCGCTCGCTAGTGCCGTTGGCACTTAGAAAATTTTTCGTTTGTCATGAGCTCCGGGCGGAGAGCGGCGTTTTTCGTCTTCCGGGTTCGACCCGGGAACCAGCGCCGAGCGGACACATTCGCTCGCTAGTGCCGTTGGCACTTAGAAAATTTTTCGTTTGTCATGAGTTCCGGGCGGAGACCGGCATTTTTCGTCATTCGAGGCCGACGGGGGAACCAGCCGGAGCGGACACGTTTGCTCGGAAGAGCCGTTGGCACTTAGAAAAAATTCCGTGTCTCGTGAGCTCCAGGGGGGACAGGCTGGTTTTATTCATCCGTAGCCGACATGGGAACCAGCGCGGAGCGGATTGGTGTTGCGCTGCCATATACCTCATCTCTCTCAGGAGTCCCCCCCTTATACGTGCCGATGGTGTTTTGGAAAACGGGGGGTAACTGGATGAGTACACTGACTAGGGGGACCAGTACACTAGCGAGTGGGACCAGTACACTGACTAGTGGGACCAACACACTATGAGCGCCTGGTACCTAAAATGGAAGTATAGAGGCCGAATTTCGGGCAAGATCACGCCGGGTTAGGCTTCCAGGACCTCGGCGAAGCAATTTTAACGGGTTGCCCGGTTCTTTTTTGAACCAGCCCGGTTCTTTTTTTTATCCAGCCCGGTTCTTTTTACACTTCCAGCTGGAGCTCGGGAGCGGCTTTTTGCACAAGATCACGCCGTGTTAGGCTTCCAGGACCTCGGCTAAGCAATTTTAACGGGTCGCCCGGTTCTTTTTTGATCCAGCCCGGTTCTTTTTTTATCCAGCCCGGTTCTTTTTACACTTCCAGCTGGAGCTCGGGAGCGGCTTTTTGCACAAGATCACGCCGTGTTAGGCTTCCAGGACCTCGGCTAAGCAATTTTAACGGGTCGCCCGGTTCTTTTTTGATCCAGCCCGGTTCTTTTTTTTATCCAGCCCGGTTCTTTTTACACTTCCAGCTGGAGCTCGGGAGCGGCTTTTTGCACAAGATCACGCCGTGTTAGGCTTCCAGGACCTCGGCGAAGCAATTTTAACGGGTCGCCCGGTTCTTTTTTGATCCAGCCCGGTTCTTTTTTTTATCCAGCCCGGTTCTTTTTACACTTCCAGCTGGAGCTCGGGAGCGGCTTTTTGCACAAGATCACGCCGGGTTAGGCTTCCAGGACCTCGGCTAAGCAATTTTAACGGGTCGCCCGGTTCTTTTTTGATCCAGCCCGGTTCTTTTTTTATCCAGCCCGGTTCTTTTTACACTTCCAGCTGGAGCTCGGGAGCGGCTTTTTGCACAAGATCACGCCGTGTTAGGCTTCCAGGACCTCGGCTAAGCAATTTTAACGGGTCGCCCGGTTCTTTTTTGATCCAGCCCGGTTCTTTTTTTTATCCAGCCTGGTTCTTTTTACACTTCCAGCTGGAGCTCGGGAGCGGCTTTTTGCACAAGAACACGCCGTGTTAGGCTTCCAGGACCTCGGCTAAGCAATTTTAACGGGTCGCCCGGTTCTTTTTTGATCCAGCCCGGTTCTTTTTTTTATCCAGCCTGGTTCTTTTTACACTTCCAGCTGGAGCTCGGGAGCGGCTTTTTGCACAAGAACACGCCGTGTTAGGCTTCCAGGACCTCGGCTAAGCAATTTTAACGGGTCGCCCGGTTCTTTTTTTATCCAGCCCGGTTCTTTTTTTATCCAGCCTGGTTCTTTTTACACTTCCAGCTGGAGCTCGGGAGCGGCTTTTTGCACAAGATCACGCCGTGTTAGGCTTCCAGGACCTCGGCTAAGCAATTTTAACGGGTCGCCCGGTTCTTTTTTGATCCAGCCCGGTTCTTTTTTTTATCCAGCCTGGTTCTTTTTACACTTCCAGCTGGAGCTCGGGAGCGGCTTTTTGCACAAGATCACGCCGTGTTAGGCTTCCAGGACCTCGGCTAAGCAATTTTAACGGGTCGCCCGGTTCTTTTTTGATCCAGCCCGGTTCTTTTTTTTATCCAGCCTGGTTCTTTTTACACTTCCAGCTGGAGCTCGGGAGCGGCTTTTTGCACAAGATCACGCCGTGTTAGGCTTCCAGGACCTCGGCTAAGCAATTTTAACGGGTCGCCCGGTTCTTTTTTGATCCAGCCCGGTTCTTTTTTTTTATCCAGCCTGGTTCTTTTTACACTTCCAGCTGGAGCTCGGGAGCGGCTTTTTGCACAAGAACACGCCGTGTTAGGCTTCCAGGACCTCGGCTAAGCAATTTTAACGGGTCGCCCGGTTCTTTTTTGATCCAGCCCGGTTCTTTTTTTTATCCAGCCTGGTTCTTTTTACACTTCCAGCTGGAGCTCGGGAGCGGCTTTTTGCACAAGATCACGCCGTGTTAGGCTTCCAGGACCTCGGCTAAGCAATTTTAACGGGTCGCCCGGTTCTTTTTTTTATCCAGCCCGGTTCTTTTTTTTTATCCAGCCTGGTTCTTTTTACACTTCCAGCTGGAGCTCGGGAGCGGCTTTTTGCACAAGAACACGCCGTGTTAGGCTTCCAGGACCTCGGCTAAGCAATTTTAACGGGTCGCCCGGTTCTTTTTTGATCCAGCCCGGTTCTTTTTTTTATCCAGCCTGGTTCTTTTTACACTTCCAGCTGGAGCTCGGGAGCGGCTTTTTGCACAAGATCACGCCGTGTTAGGCTTCCAGGACCTCGGCTAAGCAATTTTAACGGGTCGCCCGGTTCTTTTTTGATCCAGCCCGGTTCTTTGTTTTTTATCCAGCCCGGTTCTTTTCACACTTCCAGCTGGAGCTCGGCAGCGGCTATTTGCACAAGATCACGCCGGGTTAGGCTTCCAGGACCTCGGCTAAGCAATTTTAACGGGTCGCCCGGTTCTTTTTTGATCCAGCCCGGTTCTTTTTTTTATCCAGCCCGGTTCTTTTCACACTTCCAGCTGGAGCTCGGGAGCGGCTTTTTGCACAAGATCACGCCGTGTTAGGCTTCCAGGACCTCGGCTAAGCAATTTTAACGGGTCGCCCGGTTCTTTTTTGATCCAGCCCGGTTCTTTTTTTTATCCAGCCTGGTTCTTTTTACACTTCCAGCTGGAGCTCGGGAGCGGCTTTTTGCACAAGAACACGCCGTGTTAGGCTTCCAGGACCTCGGCTAAGCAATTTTAACGGGCCGCCCGGTTCTTTTTTTGATCCAGCCCGGTTCTTTTTACACTTCCAGCTGGAGCTCAGCAGCGGCTTTTTGCACAAGATCACGCCGGGTTAGGCTTCCAGGACCTCGGCTAAGCACTTGTAACGGGCCCTGGTCCACCCCTGCCAGCGCATTTCAAAACTTGGCATTAATTTCGACCTAAGAGACGAAGTCTGATTTTTTTCTACCACTTGGGCGGCCTTTTTGCACCCAGAACACCCGCACCGGCACCATAAATTCGAAGGGTGCCGAGTGCGTCGGCGCAGATTCTGCGACGGAGTGACACTTCCCTCTTGTGGACATTCGGCGGTAGGTGAAATGCGCACTCGGTCTTCTCTTTTCTTTTCCTTCCAGTGAAACTTTGGCAACATTCTGCGAGCTGCTGGCTTCCAGAACCTCGGCCAAGCAGGTGGAGGATTTTTTTCCACTTCCAGCTGGAGGTGAGGAGGGACTTTTTGGGCAAGATCACGCCGACTTAGCAAGCAAGGTGGAAGTGCCAGCATGCAGTGGCTGGAAGTGTGGATGTGGAGCTCCAGCACCCTCCCTGCCTATGGAAGTGTGGAGCTCCAGCACCCTCCCTGCCTATGGAAGTGTGGAGCTCCAGCACCCTCCCTGCCTATGGAAGTGTGGAGCTCCAGCACCCTCCCTGCCTATGGAAGTGTGGAGCTCCAGCACCCTCCCTGCCTATGGAAGTGTGGAGCTCCAGCACCCTCCCTGCCTATGGAAGTGTGGAGCTCCAGCACCCTCCCTGCCTATGGAAGTGTGGAGCTCCAGCACCCTCCCTGCCTATGGAAGTGTGGAGCTCCAGCACCCTCCCTGCCTATGGAAGTGTGGAGCTCCAGCACCCTCCCTGCCTATGGAAGTGTGGAGCTCCAGCACCCTCCCTGCCTATGGAAGTGTGGAGCTCCAGCACCCTCCCTGCCTATGGAAGTGTGGAGCTCCAGCACCCTCCCTGCCTATGGAAGTGTGGAGCTCCAGCACCCTCCCTGCCTATGGAAGTGTGGAGCTCCAGCACCCTCCCTGCCTATGGAAGTGTGGAGCTCCAGCACCCTCCCTGCCTATGGAAGTGTGGAGCTCCAGCACCCTCCCTGCCTATGGAAGTGTGGAGCTCCAGCACCCTCCCTGCCTATGGAAGTGTGGAGCTCCAGCACCCTCCCTGCCTATGGAAGTGTGGAGCTCCAGCACCCTCCCTGCCTATGGAAGTGTGGAGCTCCAGCACCCTCCCTGCCTATGGAAGTGTGGAGCTCCAGCACCCTCCCTGCCTATGGAAGTGTGGAGCTCCAGCACCCTCCCTGCCTATGGAAGTGTGGAGCTCCAGCACCCTCCCTGCCTATGGAAGTGTGGAGCTCCAGCACCCTCCCTGCCTATGGAAGTGTGGAGCTCCAGCACCCTCCCTGCCTATGGAAGTGTGGAGCTCCAGCACCCTCCCTGCCTATGGAAGTGTGGAGCTCCAGCACCCTCCCTGCCTATGGAAGTGTGGAGCTCCAGCACCCTCCCTGCCTATGGAAGTGTGGAGCTCCAGCACCCTCCCTGCCTATGGAAGTGTGGAGCTCCAGCACCCTCCCTGCCTATGGAAGTGTGGAGCTCCAGCACCCTCCCTGCCTATGGAAGTGTGGAGCTCCAGCACCCTCCCTGCCTATGGAAGTGTGGAGCTCCAGCACCCTCCCTGCCTATGGAAGTGTGGAGCTCCAGCACCCTCCCTGCCTATGGAAGTGTGGAGCTCCAGCACCCTCCCTGCCTATGGAAGTGTGGAGCTCCAGCACCCTCCCTGCCTATGGAAGTGTGGAGCTCCAGCACCCTCCCTGCCTATGGAAGTGTGGAGCTCCAGCACCCTCCCTGCCTATGGAAGTGTGGAGCTCCAGCACCCTCCCTGCCTATGGAAGTGTGGAGCTCCAGCACCCTCCCTGCCTATGGAAGTGTGGAGCTCCAGCACCCTCCCTGCCTATGGAAGTGTGGAGCTCCAGCACCCTCCCTGCCTATGGAAGTGTGGAGCTCCAGCACCCTCCCTGCCTATGGAAGTGTGGAGCTCCAGCACCCTCCCTGCCTATGGAAGTGTGGAGCTCCAGCACCCTCCCTGCCTATGGAAGTGTGGAGCTCCAGCACCCTCCCTGCCTATGGAAGTGTGGAGCTCCAGCACCCTCCCTGCCTATGGAAGTGTGGAGCTCCAGCACCCTCCCTGCCTATGGAAGTGTGGAGCTCCAGCACCCTCCCTGCCTATGGAAGTGTGGAGCTCCAGCACCCTCCCTGCCTATGGAAGTGTGGAGCTCCAGCACCCTCCCTGCCTATGGAAGTGTGGAGCTCCAGCACCCTCCCTGCCTATGGAAGTGTGGAGCTCCAGCACCCTCCCTGCCTATGGAAGTGTGGAGCTCCAGCACCCTCCCTGCCTATGGAAGTGTGGAGCTCCAGCACCCTCCCTGCCTATGGAAGTGTGGAGCTCCAGCACCCTCCCTGCCTATGGAAGTGTGGAGCTCCAGCACCCTCCCTGCCTATGGAAGTGTGGAGCTCCAGCACCCTCCCTGCCTATGGAAGTGTGGAGCTCCAGCACCCTCCCTGCCTATGGAAGTGTGGAGCTCCAGCACCCTCCCTGCCTATGGAAGTGTGGAGCTCCAGCACCCTCCCTGCCTATGGAAGTGTGGAGCTCCAGCACCCTCCCTGCCTATGGAAGTGTGGAGCTCCAGCACCCTCCCTGCCTATGGAAGTGTGGAGCTCCAGCACCCTCCCTGCCTATGGAAGTGTGGAGCTCCAGCACCCTCCCTGCCTATGGAAGTGTGGAGCTCCAGCACCCTCCCTGCCTATGGAAGTGTGGAGCTCCAGCACCCTCCCTGCCTATGGAAGTGTGGAGCTCCAGCACCCTCCCTGCCTATGGAAGTGTGGAGCTCCAGCACCCTCCCTGCCTATGGAAGTGTGGAGCTCCAGCACCCTCCCTGCCTATGGAAGTGTGGAGCTCCAGCACCCTCCCTGCCTATGGAAGTGTGGAGCTCCAGCACCCTCCCTGCCTATGGAAGTGTGGAGCTCCAGCACCCTCCCTGCCTATGGAAGTGTGGAGCTCCAGCACCCTCCCTGCCTATGGAAGTGTGGAGCTCCAGCACCCTCCCTGCCTATGGAAGTGTGGAGCTCCAGCACCCTCCCTGCCTATGGAAGTGTGGAGCTCCAGCACCCTCCCTGCCTATGGAAGTGTGGAGCTCCAGCACCCTCCCTGCCTATGGAAGTGTGGAGCTCCAGCACCCTCCCTGCCTATGGAAGTGTGGAGCTCCAGCACCCTCCCTGCCTATGGAAGTGTGGAGCTCCAGCACCCTCCCTGCCTATGGAAGTGTGGAGCTCCAGCACCCTCCGTGCCTAGGGAAGTGTGGAGCTCCAGCACCCTCCGTGCCTATGGAAGAGCCACCTCCGCGGGCATGCTGCTCAACCACGCCGGCCCAGAGTTCCAGCCGCTCGGCTACACTCTCTCACAAGCCCCGCCTGGAGCTCCCCAGCCCGCCCCTGGTACCTCAACTACCGAGGCCAGCCGCTCGACCAGGCCGGCCCAGAGTTCCAGCCGCTCGGATAAGCTCTGTCACTCTCCCGCTAAGCAGCCACCGGTAACGGGGAAATGTCGCCGCCTTGTGGACACGCCGTTGTAAATGAATGGGCTTTCGCACTTAGTGCAATTTTCGCCAGCTCCGTGGCTGCAAGTATGGAGCTATGGAGCTATGGAGCCACCAGACAGGCTGGAGCTCTGGAGCTATGGAAGTATGGAGCTCTGGAGCTATGGAGCTATGGAGCTATGGAGCTCTGGGGCTATGGAGCTATGGAGCTATGGAGCTCTGGAGCTCTGGTGCTATGGAGCTCTGGAGCTCTGGTGCTATGGAGCTATGGAGCTATGGAGCTATGGAGCTATGGAGCTATGGAAGTCTGGAGCTATGGAAGTATGGAGCTATGGAAGTATGGAGCTATGGAGCTATGGAGCTATGGAGCCACCAGCCAGCACCCTCCGTGGCTCAACCACGCCGGCCCAGAGTTCCAGCCGCTCGGCTTCACTCTCTCACAAGCCCCGCCTGGAGCTCCCCAGCCCGCCCCTGGTACCTCAACTACCGAGGCCAGCCGCTCGACCAGGCCGGCCCAGAGTTCCAGCCGCTCGGCTTCACTCTCTCACAAGACCCGCCTGGAGCTCCCCGGCCCACCCCTGGTACCTCAACTACCGAGGCCAGCCGTTCGACCACGCCGGCGCAGAGTTCCAGCCGCTCGGATAAGCTCTGTCACTCTCCTGCCGCGCAGCCACCGGTAACGGGGAAATGTCGCCGCCTTGTGGACACGCCCTTGTAAATGAATGGGCTTTCGCACTTAGTGCAATTTTCGCCAACTCTCTGACTGGAGCTATGGAAGTATGGAGCTATGGAGCCACCAGCCACCCAGGCTGGAGCTATGGAGCTCTGGTGCTATGGAGCTCTGGTGCTATGGAGCTATGGAGCTCTGGAGCTCTGGTGCTATGGAGCTATGGAGCTCTGGAAGTATGGAGCTATGGAGCTCTGGAGGTATGGAGCTATGGAGCCCTGGAGCCCTGGAGCTATGGAGCCCTGGAGCTATGGAGCCCTGGAGCCCTGGAGCTATGGAGCCCTGGAGCTATGGAGCTATGGAGCTCTGGTGCTATGGAGCTATGGAGCTCTGGTGCTATGGAGCTATGGAGCTCTGGTGCTATGGAGCTATGGAGCTCTGGTGCTATGGAGCTATGGAGCTCTGGTGCTATGGAGCTATGGAGCTGGTGCTATGGAGCTATGGAGCTCTGGTGCTATGGAGCTATGGAGCTCTGGTGCTATGGAGCTCTGGTGCTATGGAGCTATGGAGCTCTGGTGCTATGGAGCTATGGAGCTCTGGTGCTATGGAGCTATGGAGCTCTGGTGCTATGGAGCTCTGGTGCTATGGAGCTATGGAGCTCTGGTGCTATGGAGCTCTGGAGCTCTGGAGGTATGGAGCTATGGAGGTATGGAGCCACCAGCCAGCACCCTCCGTGGCTGGATCAATGGAAGTGTTTAGGTACCAGGCGGCCAAAGTGCCGAGGCCTCACGCTCGACCACGCCGGCGCAGAGTTCCAGCCGCTCGGATGAGCTCTGTCACTCTCCCGCCGCGCAGCCACCGGTAACGGGGAAATGTCGCCGCCTTGTGGACACGCCGTTGTAAATGAATGGGCTTTCGCACTTAGTGCAATTTTCGCCAACTCTCTGACTTAGAGCTATGGAAGTATGGAGCTATGGAGCCACCAGCCACCCAGGCTGGAGCTATGGAGCTCTGGAGCTCTGGTGCTATGGAGCTCTGGAGGTATGGAGCTATGGAGCTATGGAGCTATGGAGCTATGGAGCCCTGGAGCTCTGGAGGTATGGAGCTATGGTGCTATGGAGCTCTGAAGCCATGGAGCTCTGGTGCTATGGAGCTCTGGAGCTCTGGAGGTATGGAGCTCTGGAGGTATGGAGCTATGGAGCCCTGGAGCCCTGGAGCTATGGAGCCCTGGAGCTATGGAGCCCTGGAGCCCTGGAGCTATGGAGCCCTGGAGCTATGGAGCCCTGGAGCCCTGGAGCTATGGAGCCCTGGAGCTATGGAGCTATGGAGCCCTGGAGCTATGGAGCTATGGAGCTATGGAGCTCTGGTGCTATGGAGCTATGGAGCTCTGGTGCTATGGAGCTATGGAGCTCTGGTGCTATGGAGCTATGGAGCTCTGGTGCTATGGAGCTATGGAGCTCTGGTGCTATGGAGCTCTGGTGCTATGGAGCTATGGAGCTCTGGTGCTATGGAGCTATGGAGCTCTGGTGCTATGGAGCTATGGAGCTCTGGTGCTATGGAGCTATGGAGCTCTGGAGGTATGGAGCTATGGAGGTATGGAGCCACCAGCCAGCACCCTCCGAGGCTGGATCAATGGAAGTGTTTTAGGTACCAGGCAGCCAAAGGGCCGAGGCCTCACTCTCGACCACGCCGGCGCAGAGTTCCAGCCGCTCGGATAAGCTCTGTCACTCACCCGCCGCGCAGCCACCGGTAACGGGGAAATGTCGCCGCCTTGTGGACACGCCGTTGTAAATGAATGGGCTTTCGCACTTAGTGCAATTTTCGCCAGCTCCGTGGCTGCAAGTATGGAGCTATGGAGCCACCAGCCAGCCAGGCTGGAGCTATGGAAGTATGGAGCCATGGAGCTCCGGAGCTATGGAAGTATGGAGCTATGGAGCTATGGAGCTCTGGAGCTCTGGAGCTCTGGAGCTATGGAGCTATGGAGCCCTGGAGCTATGGAGCTATGGAGCCCTGGTGCTATGGAGCTATGGAGCTCTGGTGCTATGGAGCTATGGAGCTCTGGTGCTATGGAGCTATGGAGCTCTGGTGCTATGGAGCTATGGAGCTCTGGTGCTATGGAGCTATGGAGCTCTGGTGCTATGGAGCTATGGAGCTCTGGTGCTATGGAGCTATGGAGCTCTGGTGCTATGGAGCTCTGGAGCTCTGGTGCTATGGAGCTCTGGAGCTCTGGTGCTATGGAGCTCTGGAGCTCTGGTGCTATGGAGCTATGGAGCTCTGGTGCTATGGAGCTATGGAGCTCTGGAGGTATGGAGCTATGGAGGTATGGAGCCACCAGCCAGCACCCTCCGTGGCTGGATCAATGGAAGTGTTTAGGTACCAGGCGGCCAAAGTGCCGAGGCCTCACGCTCGACCACGC
>NW_028232467.1:0-2500 GCF_054491065.1 Syngnathus leptorhynchus | reverse complement strand
CGGACCGTCCGGGGCGACTCTCGGCCTGTGTTTTCGGAGCCGGCCGGGCCTCACGCTCCCTCCTTGGATGGACAACATTCGTAGTTGACACTTTGTGTCATTTTATCCGAGCGGGCGGGCGCCGCGAGGCGGACCGTCCGGGGCGACTCTCGGCCTGTGTTTTCGGAGCCGGCCGGGCATCACGCTCCCTCCTTGGATGGACAACATTCGTAGTTGACACTTTGTGTCATTTTATCCGAGCGGGCGGGCGCCTCGAGAGGCGGACCGTCCGGGGCGACTCTCGGCCTGTGTTTTCGGAGCCGGCCGGGCCTCACGCTCCCTCCTTGGATGGACAACATTCGTAGTTGACACTTTGTGTCATTTTATCCGAGCAGACGGGCGCCGCGAGGCGGACCGTCCGGGGCGACTCTCGGCCTGTGTTTTCGGAGCCGGCCGGGCATCACGCTCCCTCCTTGGATGGACAACATTCGTAGTTGACACTTTGTGTCATTTTATCCGAGCGGGCGGGCGCCTCGAGAGGCGGACCGTCCGGGGCGACTCTCGGCCTGTGTTTTCGGAGCCGGCCGGGCCTCACGCTCCCTCCTTGGATGGACAACATTCGTAGTTGACACTTTGTGTCATTTTATCCGAGCGGGCGGGCGCCGCGAGGCGGACCGTCCGGGGCGACTCTCGGCCTGTGTTTAAGGAGCCGGCCGGGCATCACGCTCCTTCCTTGGATGGACAACATTCGCAGTTGACACTTTGTGTCATTTTATCCGAGCAGACGGGCGCCGCGAGGCGGACCGTCCGGGGCGACTCTCGGCCTGTGTTTTCGGAGCCGGCCGGGCATCACGCTCCCTCCTTGGATGGACAACATTCGTAGTTGACACTTTGTGTCATTTTATCCGAGCAGACGGGCGCCGCGAGGCGACCGTCCGGGGCGACTCTCGGCCTGTGTTTAAGGAGCCGGCCGGGCATCACGCTCCTTCCTTGGATGGACAACATTCGTAGTTGACACTTTGTGTCATTTTATCCGAGCGGGCGGGCGCCGCGAGGCGGACCGTCCGGGGCGACTCTCGGCCTGTGTTTAAGGAGCCGGCCGGGCATCACGCTCCTTCCTTGGATGGACAACATTCGCAGTTGACACTTTGTGTCATTTTATCCGAGCAGACGGGCGCCGCGAGGCGGACCGTCCGGGGCGACTCTCGGCCTGTGTTTTCGGAGCCGGCCGGGCATCACGCTCCCTCCTTGGATGGACAACATTCGTAGTTGACACTTTGTGTCATTTTATCCGAGCAGACGGGCGCCGCGAGGCGGACCGTCCGGGGCGACTCTCGGCCTGTGTTTAAGGAGCCGGCCGGGCATCACGCTCCTTCCTTGGATGGACAACATTCGCAGTTGACACTTTGTGTCATTTTGTTCGGCCTGTGTTTAAGGAGGCGGCCGTCCTCCACTCGGTCCGTGTTTAAGGAGCGACACTCGCGCTCCGGTTCGGCCTGTATTTAGGGAGGCGGCCGTCCTCCGCTTGGTCTGTGTTAAGGGCGACACTCTGTCCATGTTTGAGGAGCCTGGCCCTGACGCTCCTCTCCGGCCTGTGTTTAAGGAGGCGGCCGTCCTCCCCTTGGTCCGTGTTAAGGGCGACACTCGGTCCATGTTTGAGGAGCCTGGCCCTGACGCTCCTCTCCGGCCTGTGTTTAAGGAGGCGGCCGTCCTCCCCTTGGTCCGTGTTAAGGGCGACACTCGGTCCATGTTTGAGGAGCCTGGCCCTGACGCTCCTCTCCGGCCTGTGTTTAAGGAGGCGGCCGTCCTCCCCTTGGTCCGTGTTAAGGGCGACACTCGGTCCATGTTTGAGGAGCCTGGCCCTGACGCTCCTCTCCGGCCTGTGTTTAAGGAGGCGGCCGTCCTCCCCTTGGTCTGTGTTAAGGGCGACACTCGGTCCATGTTTGAGGAGCCTGGCCCTGACGCTCCTCTCCGGCCTGTGTTTAAGGAGGCGGCCGTCCTCCCCTTGGTCCGTGTTAAGGGCGACACTCGGTCCATGTTTGAGGAGCCTGGCCCTGACGCTCCTCTCCGGCCTGTGTTTAAGGAGGCGGCCGTCCTCCCCTTGGTCCGTGTTAAGGGCGACACTCGGTCCATGTTTGAGGAGCCTGGCCCTGACGCTCCTCTCCGGCCTGTGTTTAAGGAGGCGGCCGTCCTCCCCTTGGTCTGTGTTAAGGGCGACACTCGGTCCATGTTTGAGGAGCCTGGCCCTGACGCTCCTCTCCGGCCTGTGTTTAAGGAGGCGGCCGTCCTCCCCTTGGTCTGTGTTAAGGGCGACACTCGGTCCATGTTTGAGGAGCCTGGCCCTGACGCTCCTCTCCGGCCTGTGTTTAAGGAGGCGGCCGTCCTCCCCTTGGTCTGTGTTAAGGGCGACACTCGGTCCATGTTTGAGGAGCCTGGCCCTGACGCTCCTCTCCGGCCTGTGTTTAAGGAGGCGGCCGTCCTCCCCTTGGTCTGTGTTAAGGGCGACACTCGGTCCGTGTTT
>NW_028232466.1:10000-27500 GCF_054491065.1 Syngnathus leptorhynchus | reverse complement strand
ACTTCCATAGCTCCGGAGCTCCATGGCTCCATACTTCCATAGCTCCAGCCTGGCTGGCTGGTGGCTCCATAGCTCCATACTTGCAGCCACGGAGCTGGCGAAAATTGCACTAAGTGCGAAAGCCCATTCATTTACAACGGCGTGTCCACAAGGCGGCGACATTTCCCCGTTACCGGTGGCTGCGCGGCGGGTGAGTGACAGAGCTTATCCGAGCGGCTGGAACTCTGCGCCGGCGTGGTCGAGAGTGAGGCCTCGGCCCTTTGGCTGCCTGGTACCTAAAACACTTCCATTGATCCAGCCTCGGAGGGTGCTGGCTGGTGGCTCCATACCTCCATAGCTCCATACCTCCAGAGCTCCATAGCTCCATAGCACCAGAGCTCCATAGCTCCATAGCACCAGAGCTCCATAGCTCCATAGCACCAGAGCTCCATAGCTCCATAGCACCAGAGCTCCATAGCACCAGAGCTCCATAGCTCCATAGCACCAGAGCTCCATAGCTCCATAGCACCAGAGCTCCATAGCTCCATAGCACCAGAGCTCCATAGCTCCATAGCACCAGAGCTCCATAGCTCCATAGCTCCATAGCTCCAGGGCTCCATAGCTCCATAGCTCCAGGGCTCCATAGCTCCAGGGCTCCAGGGCTCCATAGCTCCAGGGCTCCATAGCTCCAGGGCTCCAGGGCTCCATAGCTCCAGGGCTCCATAGCTCCAGGGCTCCAGGGCTCCATAGCTCCATACCTCCAGAGCTCCATACCTCCAGAGCTCCAGAGCTCCATAGCACCAGAGCTCCATGGCTTCAGAGCTCCATAGCACCATAGCTCCATACCTCCAGAGCTCCAGGGCTCCATAGCTCCATAGCTCCATAGCTCCATAGCTCCATACCTCCAGAGCTCCATAGCACCAGAGCTCCAGAGCTCCATAGCTCCAGCCTGGGTGGCTGGTGGCTCCATAGCTCCATACTTCCATAGCTCTAAGTCAGAGAGTTGGCGAAAATTGCACTAAGTGCGAAAGCCCATTCATTTACAACGGCGTGTCCACAAGGCGGCGACATTTCCCCGTTACCGGTGGCTGCGCGGCGGGAGAGTGACAGAGCTCATCCGAGCGGCTGGAACTCTGCGCCGGCGTGGTCGAGCGTGAGGCCTCGGCACTTTGGCCGCCTGGTACCTAAACACTTCCATTGATCCAGCCACGGAGGGTGCTGGCTGGTGGCTCAATACCTCCATAGCTCCATACCTCCAGAGCTCCAGAGCTCCATAGCACCAGAGCTCCATAGCTCCATAGCACCAGAGCTCCATAGCACCAGAGCTCCATAGCTCCATAGCACCAGAGCTCCATAGCTCCATAGCACCAGAGCTCCATAGCTCCATAGCACCAGAGCTCCATAGCACCAGAGCTCCATAGCTCCATAGCACCAGAGCTCCATAGCTCCATAGCACCAGCTCCATAGCTCCATAGCACCAGAGCTCCATAGCTCCATAGCACCAGAGCTCCATAGCTCCATAGCACCAGAGCTCCATAGCTCCATAGCACCAGAGCTCCATAGCTCCATAGCACCAGAGCTCCATAGCTCCATAGCTCCAGGGCTCCATAGCTCCAGGGCTCCAGGGCTCCAGGGCTCCATAGCTCCAGGGCTCCATAGCTCCAGGGCTCCAGGGCTCCATAGCTCCATACCTCCAGAGCTCCATAGCTCCATACTTCCAGAGCTCCATAGCTCCATAGCACCAGAGCTCCAGAGCTCCATAGCTCCATAGCACCAGAGCTCCATAGCACCAGAGCTCCATAGCTCCAGCCTGGGTGGCTGGTGGCTCCATAGCTCCATACTTCCATAGCTCCAGTCAGAGAGTTGGCGAAAATTGCACTAAGTGCGAAAGCCCATTCATTTACAAGGGCGTGTCCACAAGGCGGCGACATTTCCCCGTTACCGGTGGCTGCGCGGCAGGAGAGTGACAGAGCTTATCCGAGCGGCTGGAACTCTGCGCCGGCGTGGTCGAACGGCTGGCCTCGGTAGTTGAGGTACCAGGGGTGGGCCGGGGAGCTCCAGGCGGGTCTTGTGAGAGAGTGAAGCCGAGCGGCTGGAACTCTGGGCCGGCCTGGTCGAGCGGCTGGCCTCGGTAGTTGAGGTACCAGGGGCGGGCTGGGGAGCTCCAGGCGGGGCTTGTGAGAGAGTGAAGCCGAGCGGCTGGAACTCTGGGCCGGCGTGGTTGAGCCACGGAGGGTGCTGGCTGGTGGCTCCATAGCTCCATAGCTCCATAGCTCCATACTTCCATAGCTCCATACTTCCATAGCTCCAGACTTCCATAGCTCCATAGCTCCATAGCTCCATAGCTCCATAGCTCCATAGCACCAGAGCTCCAGAGCTCCATAGCACCAGAGCTCCAGAGCTCCATAGCTCCATAGCTCCATAGCCCCAGAGCTCCATAGCTCCATAGCTCCATAGCTCCAGAGCTCCATACTTCCATAGCTCCAGAGCTCCAGCCTGTCTGGTGGCTCCATAGCTCCATAGCTCCATACTTGCAGCCACGGAGCTGGCGAAAATTGCACTAAGTGCGAAAGCCCATTCATTTACAACGGCGTGTCCACAAGGCGGCGACATTTCCCCGTTACCGGTGGCTGCTTAGCGGGAGAGTGACAGAGCTTATCCGAGCGGCTGGAACTCTGGGCCGGCCTGGTCGAGCGGCTGGCCTCGGTAGTTGAGGTACCAGGGGCGGGCTGGGGAGCTCCAGGCGGGGCTTGTGAGAGAGTGTAGCCGAGCGGCTGGAACTCTGGGCCGGCGTGGTTGAGCAGCATGCCCGCGGAGGTGGCTCTTCCATAGGCACGGAGGGTGCTGGAGCTCCACACTTCCCTAGGCACGGAGGGTGCTGGAGCTCCACACTTCCATAGGCAGGGAGGGTGCTGGAGCTCCACACTTCCATAGGCAGGGAGGGTGCTGGAGCTCCACACTTCCATAGGCAGGGAGGGTGCTGGAGCTCCACACTTCCATAGGCAGGGAGGGTGCTGGAGCTCCACACTTCCATAGGCAGGGAGGGTGCTGGAGCTCCACACTTCCATAGGCAGGGAGGGTGCTGGAGCTCCACACTTCCATAGGCAGGGAGGGTGCTGGAGCTCCACACTTCCATAGGCAGGGAGGGTGCTGGAGCTCCACACTTCCATAGGCAGGGAGGGTGCTGGAGCTCCACACTTCCATAGGCAGGGAGGGTGCTGGAGCTCCACACTTCCATAGGCAGGGAGGGTGCTGGAGCTCCACACTTCCATAGGCAGGGAGGGTGCTGGAGCTCCACACTTCCATAGGCAGGGAGGGTGCTGGAGCTCCACACTTCCATAGGCAGGGAGGGTGCTGGAGCTCCACACTTCCATAGGCAGGGAGGGTGCTGGAGCTCCACACTTCCATAGGCAGGGAGGGTGCTGGAGCTCCACACTTCCATAGGCAGGGAGGGTGCTGGAGCTCCACACTTCCATAGGCAGGGAGGGTGCTGGAGCTCCACACTTCCATAGGCAGGGAGGGTGCTGGAGCTCCACACTTCCATAGGCAGGGAGGGTGCTGGAGCTCCACACTTCCATAGGCAGGGAGGGTGCTGGAGCTCCACACTTCCATAGGCAGGGAGGGTGCTGGAGCTCCACACTTCCATAGGCAGGGAGGGTGCTGGAGCTCCACACTTCCATAGGCAGGGAGGGTGCTGGAGCTCCACACTTCCATAGGCAGGGAGGGTGCTGGAGCTCCACACTTCCATAGGCAGGGAGGGTGCTGGAGCTCCACACTTCCATAGGCAGGGAGGGTGCTGGAGCTCCACACTTCCATAGGCAGGGAGGGTGCTGGAGCTCCACACTTCCATAGGCAGGGAGGGTGCTGGAGCTCCACACTTCCATAGGCAGGGAGGGTGCTGGAGCTCCACACTTCCATAGGCAGGGAGGGTGCTGGAGCTCCACACTTCCATAGGCAGGGAGGGTGCTGGAGCTCCACACTTCCATAGGCAGGGAGGGTGCTGGAGCTCCACACTTCCATAGGCAGGGAGGGTGCTGGAGCTCCACACTTCCATAGGCAGGGAGGGTGCTGGAGCTCCACACTTCCATAGGCAGGGAGGGTGCTGGAGCTCCACACTTCCATAGGCAGGGAGGGTGCTGGAGCTCCACACTTCCATAGGCAGGGAGGGTGCTGGAGCTCCACACTTCCATAGGCAGGGAGGGTGCTGGAGCTCCACACTTCCATAGGCAGGGAGGGTGCTGGAGCTCCACACTTCCATAGGCAGGGAGGGTGCTGGAGCTCCACACTTCCATAGGCAGGGAGGGTGCTGGAGCTCCACACTTCCATAGGCAGGGAGGGTGCTGGAGCTCCACACTTCCATAGGCAGGGAGGGTGCTGGAGCTCCACACTTCCATAGGCAGGGAGGGTGCTGGAGCTCCACACTTCCATAGGCAGGGAGGGTGCTGGAGCTCCACACTTCCATAGGCAGGGAGGGTGCTGGAGCTCCACACTTCCATAGGCAGGGAGGGTGCTGGAGCTCCACACTTCCATAGGCAGGGAGGGTGCTGGAGCTCCACACTTCCATAGGCAGGGAGGGTGCTGGAGCTCCACACTTCCATAGGCAGGGAGGGTGCTGGAGCTCCACACTTCCATAGGCAGGGAGGGTGCTGGAGCTCCACACTTCCATAGGCAGGGAGGGTGCTGGAGCTCCACACTTCCATAGGCAGGGAGGGTGCTGGAGCTCCACACTTCCATAGGCAGGGAGGGTGCTGGAGCTCCACACTTCCATAGGCAGGGAGGGTGCTGGAGCTCCACACTTCCATAGGCAGGGAGGGTGCTGGAGCTCCACACTTCCATAGGCAGGGAGGGTGCTGGAGCTCCACACTTCCATAGGCAGGGAGGGTGCTGGAGCTCCACACTTCCATAGGCAGGGAGGGTGCTGGAGCTCCACACTTCCATAGGCAGGGAGGGTGCTGGAGCTCCACACTTCCATAGGCAGGGAGGGTGCTGGAGCTCCACACTTCCATAGGCAGGGAGGGTGCTGGAGCTCCACACTTCCATAGGCAGGGAGGGTGCTGGAGCTCCACACTTCCATAGGCAGGGAGGGTGCTGGAGCTCCACACTTCCATAGGCAGGGAGGGTGCTGGAGCTCCACACTTCCATAGGCAGGGAGGGTGCTGGAGCTCCACACTTCCATAGGCAGGGAGGGTGCTGGAGCTCCACACTTCCATAGGCAGGGAGGGTGCTGGAGCTCCACACTTCCATAGGCAGGGAGGGTGCTGGAGCTCCACACTTCCATAGGCAGGGAGGGTGCTGGAGCTCCACACTTCCATAGGCAGGGAGGGTGCTGGAGCTCCACACTTCCATAGGCAGGGAGGGTGCTGGAGCTCCACACTTCCATAGGCAGGGAGGGTGCTGGAGCTCCACACTTCCATAGGCAGGGAGGGTGCTGGAGCTCCACACTTCCATAGGCAGGGAGGGTGCTGGAGCTCCACACTTCCATAGGCAGGGAGGGTGCTGGAGCTCCACACTTCCATAGGCAGGGAGGGTGCTGGAGCTCCACACTTCCATAGGCAGGGAGGGTGCTGGAGCTCCACACTTCCATAGGCAGGGAGGGTGCTGGAGCTCCACACTTCCATAGGCAGGGAGGGTGCTGGAGCTCCACACTTCCATAGGCAGGGAGGGTGCTGGAGCTCCACACTTCCATAGGCAGGGAGGGTGCTGGAGCTCCACACTTCCATAGGCAGGGAGGGTGCTGGAGCTCCACACTTCCATAGGCAGGGAGGGTGCTGGAGCTCCACACTTCCATAGGCAGGGAGGGTGCTGGAGCTCCACACTTCCATAGGCAGGGAGGGTGCTGGAGCTCCACACTTCCATAGGCAGGGAGGGTGCTGGAGCTCCACACTTCCATAGGCAGGGAGGGTGCTGGAGCTCCACACTTCCATAGGCAGGGAGGGTGCTGGCACATCCACACTTCCAGCCACGGAGCATGCTGGCACTTCCACCTTGCTTGCTAAGTCGGCGTGATCTTGCCCAAAAAGTCCCTCCTCACCTCCAGCTGGAAGTGGAAAAAAATCCTCCACCTGCTTGGCCGAGGTTCTGGAAGCCAGCAGCTCGCAGAATGTTGCCAAAGTTTCACTGGAAGGAAAAGAAAAGAGAAGACCGAGTGCGCATTTCACCTACCGCCGAATGTCCACAAGAGGGAAGTGTCACTCCGTCGCAGAATCTGCGCCGACGCACTCGGCACCCTTCGAATTTATGGTGCCGGTGCGGGTGTTCTGGGTGCAAAAAGGCCGCCCAAGTGGTAGAAAAAAATCAGACTTCGTCTCTTAGGTCGAAATTAATGCCAAGTTTTGAAATGCGCTGGCAGGGGTGGACCAGGGCCCGTTAGAAGTGCTTAGCCGAGGTCCTGGAAGCCTAACCCGGCGTGATCTTGTGCAAAAAGCCGCTGCTGAGCTCCAGCTGGAAGTGTAAAAAGAACCGGGCTGGATCAAAAAAAGAACCGGGCGGCCCGTTAAAATTGCTTAGCCGAGGTCCTGGAAGCCTAACCCGGCGTGATCTTGTGCAAAAAGCCGCTGCTGAGCTCCAGCTGGAAGTGGAAAAAGAACCGGGCTGGATCAAAAAAGAACCGGGCGACCCGTTAAAATTGCTTAGCCGAGGTCCTGGAAGCCTAACACGGCGTGTTCTTGTGCAAAAAGCCGCTCCCGAGCTCCAGCTGGAAGTGTAAAAAGAACCAGGCTGGATAAAAAAAAGAACCGGGCTGGATCAAAAAAGAACCGGGCGACCCGTTAAAATTGCTTAGCCGAGGTCCTGGAAGCCTAACACGGCGTGATCTTGTGCAAAAAGCCGCTCCCGAGCTCCAGCTGGAAGTGTAAAAAGAACCGGGCTGGATAAAAAAAGAACCGGGCTGGATCAAAAAAGAACCGGGCGGCCCGTTAAAATTGCTTAGCCGAGGTCCTGGAAGCCTAACACGGCGTGATCTTGTGCAAAAAGCCGCTCCCGAGCTCCAGCTGGAAGTGTAAAAAGAACCGGGCTGGATAAAAAAAAGAACCGGGCTGGATCAAAAAAGAACCGGGCGACCCGTTAAAATTGCTTAGCCGAGGTCCTGGAAGCCTAACACGGCGTGTTCTTGTGCAAAAAGCCGCTCCCGAGCTTCAGCTGGAAGTGTAAAAAGAACCGGGCTGGATAAAAAAAGAACCGGGCTGGATCAAAAAAGAACCGGGGGACCCGTTAAAATTGCTTAGCCGAGGTCCTGGAAGCCTAACCCGGCGTGATCTTGTGCAAAAAGCCGCTCCCGAGCTCCAGCTGGAAGTGTAAAAAGAACCGGGCTGGATAAAAAAAAGAACCGGGCTGGATCAAAAAAGAACCGGGCGACCCGTTAAAATTGCTTAGCCGAGGTCCTGGAAGCCTAACACGGCGTGATCTTGTGCAAAAAGCCGCTCCCGAGCTCCAGCTGGAAGTGTAAAAAGAACCGGGCTGGATAAAAAAAGAACCGGGCTGGATCAAAAAAGAACCGGGGGACCCGTTAAAATTGCTTAGCCGAGGTCCTGGAAGCCTAACCCGGCGTGATCTTGTGCAAAAAGCCGCTCCCGAGCTCCAGCTGGAAGTGTAAAAAGAACCGGGCTGGATAAAAAAAGAACCGGGCTGGATCAAAAAAGAACCGGGCGACCCGTTAAAATTGCTTAGCCGAGGTCCTGGAAGCCTAACCCGGCGTGATCTTGTGCAAAAAGCCGCTCCCGAGCTCCAGCTGGAAGTGTAAAAAGAACCGGGCTGGATAAAAAAAAGAACCGGGCTGGATCAAAAAAGAACCGGGCGACCCGTTAAAATTGCTTAGCCGAGGTCCTGGAAGCCTAACACGGCGTGATCTTGTGCAAAAAGCCGCTCCCGAGCTCCAGCTGGAAGTGTAAAAAGAACCGGGCTGGATAAAAAAAAGAACCGGGCTGGATCAAAAAAGAACCGGGCGACCCGTTAAAATTGCTTAGCCGAGGTCCTGGAAGCCTAACACGGCGTGATCTTGTGCAAAAAGCCGCTCCCGAGCTCCAGCTGGAAGTGTAAAAAGAACCGGGCTGGATAAAAAAAAGAACCGGGCTGGATCAAAAAAGAACCGGGCGACCCGTTAAAATTGCTTAGCCGAGGTCCTGGAAGCCTAACACGGCGTGTTCTTGTGCAAAAAGCCGCTCCCGAGCTCCAGCTGGAAGTGTAAAAAGAACCGGGCTGGATAAAAAAAGAACCGGGCTGGATCAAAAAAGAACCGGGCGACCCGTTAAAATTGCTTAGCCGAGGTCCTGGAAGCCTAACACGGCGTGTTCTTGTGCAAAAAGCCGCTCCCGAGCTCCAGCTGGAAGTGTAAAAAGAACCAGGCTGGATAAAAAAAAGAACCGGGCTGGATCAAAAAAGAACCGGGCGACCCGTTAAAATTGCTTAGCCGAGGTCCTGGAAGCCTAACACGGCGTGTTCTTGTGCAAAAAGCCGCTCCCGAGCTCCAGCTGGAAGTGTAAAAAGAACCAGGCTGGATAAAAAAAAGAACCGGGCTGGATCAAAAAAGAACCGGGCGACCCGTTAAAATTGCTTAGCCGAGGTCCTGGAAGCCTAACACGGCGTGATCTTGTGCAAAAAGCCGCTCCCGAGCTCCAGCTGGAAGTGTAAAAAGAACCGGGCTGGATAAAAAAAGAACCGGGCTGGATCAAAAAAGAACCGGGCGACCCGTTAAAATTGCTTAGCCGAGGTCCTGGAAGCCTAACACGGCGTGATCTTGTGCAAAAAGCCGCTCCCGAGCTCCAGCTGGAAGTGTAAAAAGAACCGGGCTGGATAAAAAAAGAACCGGGCTGGATCAAAAAAGAACCGGGCGACCCGTTAAAATTGCTTAGCCGAGGTCCTGGAAGCCTAACACGGCGTGTTCTTGTGCAAAAAGCCGCTCCCGAGCTCCAGCTGGAAGTGTAAAAAGAACCAGGCTGGATAAAAAAAAGAACCGGGCTGGATCAAAAAAGAACCGGGCGACCCGTTAAAATTGCTTAGCCGAGGTCCTGGAAGCCTAACACGGCGTGTTCTTGTGCAAAAAGCCGCTCCCGAGCTCCAGCTGGAAGTGTAAAAAGAACCAGGCTGGATAAAAAAAAGAACCGGGCTGGATCAAAAAAGAACCGGGCGACCCGTTAAAATTGCTTAGCCGAGGTCCTGGAAGCCTAACACGGCGTGATCTTGTGCAAAAAGCCGCTCCCGAGCTCCAGCTGGAAGTGTAAAAAGAACCGGGCTGGATAAAAAAAAGAACCGGGCTGGTTCAAAAAAGAACCGGGCAACCCGTTAAAATTGCTTCGCCGAGGTCCTGGAAGCCTAACCCGGCGTGATCTTGCCCGAAAGTCGGCCTCTATACTTCCATTTTAGGTACCAGGGGCTCATAGTGTACTTGGTCCCACTAGTCAGTGTACTCATCCAGTTACCCCCCGTTTTCCAAAACACCATCGGCACGTATAAGGGGGGGACTCCTGAGAGAGATGAGGTATATGGCAGCGCAACACCAATCCGCTCCGCGCTGGTTCCCATGTCGGCTACGGATGAATAAAACCAGCCTGTCCCCCCTGGAGCTCACGAGACACGGAATTTTTTCTAAGTGCCAACGGCTCTTCCGAGCAAACGTGTCCGCTCCGGCTGGTTCCCCCGTCGGCCTCGAATGACGAAAAATGCCGGTCTCCGCCCGGAGCTCATGACAAACGAAAAATTTTCTAAGTGCCAACGGCACTAGCGAGCGAATGTGTCCGCTCGGCGCTGGTTCCCGGGTCGAACCCGGAAGACGAAAAACGCCGCTCTCCGCCCGGAGCTCATGACAAACGAAAAATTTTCTAAGTGCCAACGGCACTAGCGAGCGAATGTGTCCGCTCGGCGCTGGTTCCCGGGTCGAACCCGGAAGACGAAAAACGCCGCTCTCCGCCCGGAGCTCATGACAAACGAAAATTTTTCTAAGTGCCAACGGCACTAGCGAGCGAATGTGTCCGCTCGGCGCTGGTTCCCGGGTCGAACCCGGAAGACGAAAAACGCCGGTCTCCGCCCGGAGCTCATGACAAACGAAAAATTTTCTAAGTGCCAACGGCACTAGCGAGCGAATGTGTCCGCTCGGCGCTGGTTCCCGGGTCGAACCCGGAAGACAAAAAACGCCGGTCTCCGCCCGGAGCTCATGACAAACGAAAAATTTTCTAAGTGCCAACGGCACTAGCGAGCGAATGTGTCCGCTCGGCGCTGGTTCCCGGGTCGAACCCGGAAGACGAAAAACGCCGCTCTCCGCCCGGAGCTCATGACAAACGAAAAATTTTCTAAGTGCCAACGGCACTAGCGAGCGAATGTGTCCGCTCGGCGCTGGTTCCCGGGTCGAACCCGGAAGACGAAAAACGCCGGTCTCCGCCCGGAGCTCATGACAAACGAAAGATTTTCTAAGTGCCAACGGCACTAGCGAGCGAATGTGTCCGCTCGGCGCTGGTTCCCGGGTCGAACCCGGAAGACGAAAAACGCCGGTCTCCGCCCGGAGCTCATGACAAACGAAAAATTTTCTAAGTGCCAACGGCACTAGCGAGCGAATGTGTCCGCTCGGCGCTGGTTCCCGGGTCGGACCCGGAAGACGAAAAACGCCGGTCTCCGCCCGGAGCTCATGACAAACGAAAAATTTTCTAAGTGCCAACGGCACTAGCGAGCGAATGTGTCCGCTCGGCGCTGGTTCCCGGGTCGGACCCGGAAGACGAAAAACGCCGGTCCTCGCCTGGAGGTCCCAGCAAAATCGGCGAAAAAACGACTAAGTGTCAACTTTCGAAAAAACGGCTAAGTGTCGACTTTCGAAAAAACGGCTAAGTGTCAACTTTCGAAAAAACGGCTAAGTGTCAACTTTCGAAAAAACGACTAAGTGCCCACGGCTCTGCGGGGCTTGTGAGTCCGCCCCGCGCCGGTTCGGCGGTCGGCCTCAAAAAGCAAAAAATCAGCCTCTCTCCCTGGAGCTCACCAAAAATTTGTCGAAATTTTTCTAAGTTCTCCTCGAGGTACCAGGGGGTGAGGTACCCGGGCTAAGGTGCAGTACCTTTTTTGGTCTTCAGGTGCGCCAGAGTACAATGAAATGGTCCCAGTAGTCAGTGTACTCATCGACTTTCCCCCCGTTTTCCAAAGCACCTCGTTTACGAGTATGGAGGAGATGGTGCTGGTCTCCCCACGGCGTCGGACACGCCGTCCTCGACAGCACAAGGTCGGATAGAAGACCTGGAAAGCGCCGTGGCACGCGCTGGAGGTGGGCACTTTGGCGAAAAAACGACTAAGTGTCAACTTTCGAAAAAACGACTAAGTGTCAACTTTCGAAAAAACGGCTAAGTGTCAACTTTCGAAAAAACGACTAAGTGTCACCTCTCTGAAAAAATGGCAAAGTGTCGCCTCTCTGAAAATTTTCTAAGTGCCCACGGCTCTGCGGGCTCGTGCATCCGAGCCGCGCCGGTTCTGCAACCGGCCTAGAATGACGAAAAATAACGGTCTCCTCCTGGAGCTCACAGCCAATTGTGGCGAAAAAGTGGCAAAGTGCCCACGGCTCTGCGGGCTCGTGCATCCGACCCGCGCCGGTTCTGCAGCCGGCCTAGAATGACGAAAAATAACGGTCTCCTCCTGGAGCTCACAGCCAACTTGGCAAAAAGTTTCTAAGTGCCCACGGCCCTGCCGAGCTTTGGCGTCCGCCCAGCGCCGGTTCCGCAGTCGGCCTCCAATGACGAAAAATAACGGTCTCCTCCTGGAGCTCACAGCCAACTTGGCAAAAAGTTTCTAAGTGCCCACGGCCCTGCCGAGCTTTGGCGTCCGCCCAGCGCCGGTTCCGCAGTCGGCCTCGAATGACGAAAAATAACGGTCTCCTCCTGGAGCTCACAGCCAACTTGGCAAAAAGTTTCTAAGTGCCCACGGCCCTGCCGAGCTTTGGCGTCCGCCCAGCGCCGGTTCCGCAGTCGGCCTCGAATGACGAAAAATAACGGTCTCCTCCTGGAGCTCACAGCCAACTTGGCAAAAAGTTTCTAAGTGCCCACGGCCCTGCCGAGCTTTGGCGTCCGCCCAGCGCCGGTTCCGCAGTCGGCCTCGAATGACGAAAAATAACGGTCTCCTCCTGGAGCTCACAGCCAACTTGGCAAAAAGTTTCTAAGTGCCCACGGCCCTGCCGAGCTTTGGCGTCCGCCCAGCGCCGGTTCCGCAGTCGGCCTCGAATGACGAAAAATAACGGTCTCCTCCTGGAGCTCACAGCCAACTTGGCAAAAAGTTTCTAAGTGCCCACGGCCCTGCCGAGCTTTGGCGTCCGCCCAGCGCCGGTTCCGCAGTCGGCCTCGAATGACGAAAAATAACGGTCTCCTCCTGGAGCTCACAGCCAACTTGGCAAAAAGTTTCTAAGTGCCCACGGCCCTGCCGAGCTTTGGCGTCCGCCCAGCGCCGGTTCCGCAGTCGGCCTCGAATGACGAAAAATAACGGTCTCCTCCTGGAGCTCACAGCCAACTTGGCAAAAAGTTTCTAAGTGCCCACGGCCCTGCCGAGCTTTGGCGTCCGCCCAGCGCCGGTTCCGCAGTCGGCCTCGAATGACGAAAAATAACGGTCTCCTCCTGGAGCTCACAGCCAACTTGGCAAAAAGTTTCTAAGTGCCCACGGCCCTGCCGAGCTTTGGCGTCCGCCCAGCGCCGGTTCCGCAGTCGGCCTCGAATGACGAAAAATAACGGTCTCCTCCTGGAGCTCACAGCCAACTTGGCAAAAAGTTTCTAAGTGCCCACGGCCCTGCCGAGCTTTGGCGTCCGCCCAGCGCCGGTTCCGCAGTCGGCCTCGAATGACGAAAAATAACGGTCTCCTCCTGGAGCTCACAGCCAACTTGGCAAAAAGTTTCTAAGTGCCCACGGCCCTGCCGAGCTTTGGCGTCCGCCCAGCGCCGGTTCCGCAGTCGGCCTCGAATGACGAAAAATAACGGTCTCCTCCTGGAGCTCACAGCCAACTTGGCAAAAAGTTTCTAAGTGTCACATCTCTGAAAAAACGGCTAAGTGTCGACTTTCGAAAAAACGGCAAAGTGTCACATCTCTGAAAAAACGGCTAAGTGTCGACTTTCGAAAAAACGGCTAAGTGTCAACTTTCGAAAAAACGGCTAAGTGTCGCCTCTCTGAAAAAACGGCAAAGTGTCAACTTTCGAAAAAACGACAGAGTGTCGCCTCTCTGAAAAAACGACTAAGTGTCGACTCTGAGAAAATGGCAAAGTGCCCACGGCTCTGCGGGCTCGTGCATCCGACCCGCGCCGGTTCCCCAGCCGGCCTGAAATAAGGCAAAACCAGCCTCTCCGCCTGGAGCTCAGAGCCAACTTGGCGAATATTTTCTAAGTGCCCACGGCTCTGCGTGGCTACGGCGTCTGCCCAGCGCCGGTTCCTGGGTCGAACCCCGAGGACGAGGAATGCCGGTCTCCGCCTGGAGGTCCCAGCTTAATCGGCGAAAATTTTCTAAGTGCCCACGGCTCTGCCGGGCTCGTGCATCCGACCCGCGCCGGTTCCCCAGCCGGCCTGAAATAAGGCAAAACCAGGCTCTCCCCCTGGAGCTCAGAGCCAATTGTGGCGAAAAAACGACTAAGTGTCAACTTTCGAAAAAACGACTAAGTGTCAACTTTCCAAAAAAACGGCTAAGTGTCGACTTTCGAAAAAACGGCTAAGTGTCAACTTTCGAAAAAACGACTAAGTGTCGCCTCTGAAAAAACGACTAAGTGTCGCCTCTCTGAAAAAACGACTAAGTGCCCACGGCTCTGCGGGGCTTGTGAGTCCGCCCCGCGCCGGTTCGGCGGTCGGCCTCAAAAAGCGAAAAATCAGCCTCTCTCCCTGGAGCTCACCAAAAATTTGTCGAAATTTTTCTAAGTTCTCCTCGAGGTACCAGGGGGTGAGGTACCCGGGCTAAGGTGCAGTACCTTTTTTGGTCTTCAGGTGCGCCAGAGTACAATGAAATGGTCCCAGTAGTCAGTGTACTCATCGACTTTCCCCCCGTTTTCCAAAGCACCCCGTTTACGAGTATGGAGGAGATGGTGCTGGTCTCCCCACGGCGTCGGACACGCCGTCCTCGACAGCACAAGGTCGGATAGAAGACCTGAAAAGCGCCGTGGCACGCGCTGGAGGTGTCACTGTGGCGAAAAAGTGACTAAGTGTCAACTTTCGAAAAAACGGCTAAGTGTCAACTTTCGAAAAAACGGCTAAGTGTCAACTTTCGAAAAAACGGCTAAGTGTCAACTTTCGAAAAAACGACTAAGTGTCGCCTCTCTGAAAAAACGGCAAAGTGTCAACTTTCGAAAAAACGACTAAGTGTCAACTTTCGAAAAAACGACTAAGTGTCACCTCTCTGAAAAAATGGCAAAGTGTCAACTGCGAATGTGGTGGTGCATGGAAGGAAGTGGAGGACGGCCGCCTCCTTAAACACAGGCCGAAGAGGAGCGTCAGGGCCGGCTCCTTAAACACGGACCGAGTGTCGCCCTTAACACAGACCAAGCGGAGGACGGCCGCCTCCCTAAATACAGGCCGAACCGGAGCGCGAGGGCCGCTCCTTAAACACGGACCGAGTGTCGCCCTTAACACAGACCAAGGGGAGGACGGCCGCCTCCTTAAACACAGGCCGGAGAGGAGCGTCAGGGCCAGGCTCCTCAAACATGGACCGAGTGTCGCCCTTAACACAGACCAAGGGGAGGACGGCCGCCTCCTTAAACACAGGCCGGAGAGGAGCGTCAGGGCCAGGCTCCTCAAACATGGACCGAGTGTCGCCCTTAACACAGACCAAGGGGAGGACGGCCGCCTCCTTAAACACAGGCCGGAGAGGAGCGTCAGGGCCAGGCTCCTCAAACATGGACCGAGTGTCGCCCTTAACACGGACCAAGGGGAGGACGGCCGCCTCCTTAAACACAGGCCGGAGAGGAGCGTCAGGGCCAGGCTCCTCAAACATGGACCGAGTGTCGCCCTTAACACGGACCAAGGGGAGGACGGCCGCCTCCTTAAACACAGGCCGGAGAGGAGCGTCAGGGCCAGGCTCCTCAAACATGGACAGAGTGTCGCCCTTAACACAGACCAAGCGGAGGACGGCCGCCTCCCTAAATACAGGCCGAACCGGAGCGCGAGTGTCGCTCCTTAAACACGGACCGAGTGGAGGACGGCCGCCTCCTTAAACACAGGCCGAACAAAATGACACAAAGTGTCAACTGCGAATGTTGTCCATCCAAGGAAGGAGCGTGATGCCCGGCCGGCTCCTTAAACACAGGCCGAGAGTCGCCCCGGACGGTCCGCCTCGCGGCGCCCGTCTGCTCGGATAAAATGACACAAAGTGTCAACTACGAATGTTGTCCATCCAAGGAGGGAGCGTGATGCCCGGCCGGCTCCGAAAACACAGGCCGAGAGTCGCCCCGGACGGTCCGCCTCGCGGCGCCCGTCTGCTCGGATAAAATGACACAAAGTGTCAACTGCGAATGTTGTCCATCCAAGGAAGGAGCGTGATGCCCGGCCGGCTCCTTAAACACAGGCCGAGAGTCGCCCCGGACGGTCCGCCTCGCGGCGCCCGTCTGCTCGGATAAAATGACACAAAGTGTCAACTACGAATGTTGTCCATCCAAGGAGGGAGCGTGATGCCCGGCCGGCTCCGAAAACACAGGCCGAGAGTCGCCCCGGACGGTCCGCCTCGCGGCGCCCGTCTGCTCGGATAAAATGACACAAAGTGTCAACTGCGAATGTTGTCCATCCAAGGAAGGAGCGTGATGCCCGGCCGGCTCCTTAAACACAGGCCGAGAGTCGCCCCGGACGGTCCGCCTCGCGGCGCCCGCCCGCTCGGATAAAATGACACAAAGTGTCAACTACGAATGTTGTCCATCCAAGGAAGGAGCGTGATGCCCGGCCGGCTCCTTAAACACAGGCCGAGAGTCGCCCCGGACGGTCGCCTCGCGGCGCCCGTCTGCTCGGATAAAATGACACAAAGTGTCAACTACGAATGTTGTCCATCCAAGGAGGGAGCGTGATGCCCGGCCGGCTCCTTAAACACAGGCCGAGAGTCGCCCCGGACGGTCCGCCTCGCGGCGCCCGTCTGCTCGGATAAAATGACACAAAGTGTCAACTGCGAATGTTGTCCATCCAAGGAAGGAGCGTGATGCCCGGCCGGCTCCTTAAACACAGGCCGAGAGTCGCCCCGGACGGTCCGCCTCGCGGCGCCCGCCCGCTCGGATAAAATGACACAAAGTGTCAACTACGAATGTTGTCCATCCAAGGAAGGAGCGTGATGCCCGGCCGGCTCCGAAAACACAGGCCGAGAGTCGCCCCGGACGGTCGCCTCGCGGCGCCCGTCTGCTCGGATAAAATGACACAAAGTGTCAACTACGAATGTTGTCCATCCAAGGAGGGAGCGTGATGCCCGGCCGGCTCCGAAAACACAGGCCGAGAGTCGCCCCGGACGGTCCGCCTCGCGGCGCCCGTCTGCTCGGATAAAATGACACAAAGTGTCAACTACGAATGTTGTCCATCCAAGGAGGGAGCGTGAGGCCCGGCCGGCTCCGAAAACACAGGCCGAGAGTCGCCCCGGACGGTCCGCCTCTCGAGGCGCCCGCCCGCTCGGATAAAATGACACAAAGTGTCAACTACGAATGTTGTCCATCCAAGGAGGGAGCGTGATGCCCGGCCGGCTCCGAAAACACAGGCCGAGATTCGACCCCGGACGGGCCGTCTTCTCCCGGCGCCCGCCCGCGTACGCCCCCCATCCCCGGTCGCCCGTCTGCTCCCGGCGGGCCTCCGAGTACCCCCTCACCCAACTGACCGACTGGCACTCATGACCCGCCTTGGTAGGGCCTCCATCGGCCTCGGCTCGTCCGACGTCGGGTGGACGGTTCCTACCCACTGCGGGTCGCACTCTAGCGCCCCGGCCGCCGCGTGAGCGTGCGCTCCCCGCGCCGCCCCGCAGGCCCCGGCGCGACCGTACTGCGGCGAGACCGAGACGACCCGGTTTGGCATCCATCCCACCTAGCCACGATCCACGGAGGCCGAGCGAGCGGCTGAGTGTCGGGCGCCGCGCGTGCGAGCGTCCGCCGGCCGCGCCGGTCCTTCCGCGAATGTCGTTTCTCAAACCCTCCGGCTTGATAGCGGCGGCACCACGGGAAGCCGTCCACACACACACCGTCCGACCTCTATCCGAAAAGCCTTCCCGACCAACCGCGGTCGCGGGGGCGTCTGTCGCTCCGCATCGGGGGGGCGTATGGCTTCCGCGCTACGCGCTGCGGGCTCGGGGGGGCCGCAACGGCTGAGTCTGACTCGGCCGGGGCGCAGCTTCCCTCCCGGCAGTCAGCAATAGTGCCGATCGCGCCTGCCACCAGCCCCCTCCCCGACGGGTTCGTCGGCGCCGGCTGGCCGCCGTCCGCCTTCGTTCCCCGAGGGTTCCCAACCAGCGCCGATCCAACTCCGCATCCTGGCCGCACGCAGTGCGTGCCTCGCGCGGGTAAGTCGCCGGCGCAGCGCCGCAGCTCCCGACCCCCGCGTACGGGAATAGTTGAGGGCCTCAGCGGGCCGCACCGACCGAG